>NC_143030.1:22353967-22510842 GCF_057628025.1 Oncorhynchus mykiss
GCAACCCTCTGTAGTACCTTACGGTCAGATGCCGAGCAGTTACCATACCAGGCAGTGATGCAACCGGTCAGGATGCTCTCGATGGTGCAGCAGTAGAACCTTTTGAGGATCTGGGTCCCATGCCAAATCTTTTCAGTCTCCTGAGGGGGAAAAGGTTATGTTGTGACCTCTTCACGACTGTCTTGGCATGTTTGGACCATGATAGATCGTTGGTGATATGGACACCAAGGAACTTGAAACTCTCGACCCGCTCCACTACTTCCCCGTAATGTTAATGCCTGCCTTTTCCTGTAGTCCACGATCAGCTCCTTAGTCTTGCTCACATTGAGGGAGAGGTTGTTGTCCTGGCACCACACTGCCAGTTCTCTGACCTCCTCCCTATAGGAAGTCTCATCGTTGTCGGTGATCAGGCCTACCACTGTTGTGTCGTCAGCAAACTTAATGATGGTGTTGGAGTCGTGTTTGGCCACGCAGTTTTGGGTGAACAGGGAATACAGGAGGAGACTAAGAGTGGGTCTTGGGTGTCCGGGAGGATGCTGTTGATGTGAGCCATGACCATCCTTTCAAAGCACTTCATGGCTACTGACGTGAGTGCCACGTGGCGGTAATCATTTAGGCAGGTAAACTTCACTTCCTTGGGCACAGAAACTATGGTGGTCTACTTGAAACAGGTGTTACTGACTTGGTCAGGGAGAGGTTGAAAATATCAGTGAAGACATTTGACAGTTGGTCCGTGCATGTTTTGAGTACACGTCCTGGTAATTTGTCTTGCCCAGCGTCTTTGTGAATGTTGACCTGTTTAAAGGTTTTGTTCACATCGGCTACCGAGAGCTTTATCACACAGTCATCCAGAACAGCTGGTGCTCTCGTGCATGTATTGACGCTTTGCTTGTTTGATGGTTCCTCTGTGGGCATAGCAGGATTCCTTATAAGCGTCTGGATTAGTCTCCCGCTCCTTGAAAGTGGAAGCTCTAGCGTTTAGCTCGATGCGTATGTTGCCTGTAATCCATGGCTTCTGGTTGGGATATGTTCGTACAGTCACTGTGGGGATGATATCATCAATGTACTTATTGATGAAGCCGATTACTGAGGTGGTGTATTCCTCAATGACATTGGATGAATCCCGGAACATATTCCAGTCTGCGCTAGCAAAACAGTCCTGTAGTGCAGCATCAGACCACTTCCGTACTGAGCGAGTCACTGGTACTTCCTGCTTTAGTTTTTGCTTGTAAGCAGGAATCAGGAGGATAGAATTATGGTCAGATTTTCCAAATGGAGGGCAGGGGATCGCTTTGTATGCATCTCCTTGTGTGGAGTAAAGGAGGTCTAGGATTTTTTTCCCCTGGTTGCACATGTGACATGCTGGTAAAATTGTCGTAAAACTTATTTAAGTTTGCCTGCATTAAAGTCCACGGCCACTAGGAGCGCTGCTTCTGGGTGAGCATTTTCTTCTTTGCTTATGGCCTTATAGAGTTGGTTGAGAGCGGTCTTAGTGCCAGCTTCGCTTTGTGGTGGTAAATAGACAGCTACGAATAATACAGCTGAGAACTCTCTTGGTATAAAGTGTGGTATACAGCTTATCATAAGGTACTCCACCTCAGGCGAGCAACACCTCAAGACTTCTTTAATATTAGACATCGCACACCAGCTGTCATTGACAAAAAGACATACACCCCCACCTCTCGTCTTACCAGAGGTAACGTCTCTGTTCTGCCGGTGCATGGAAAATCCCTCTAGCTCTATATTGTCTGTATCTTTGTTCAGCCACGTCTCTGTGAAACATAAGATGTTACAGTATTTAATGTCCCTTTGGTAGGATAATCTTAATTGTAGGACATCAATTTTATTTTCCAATGATTGCACGTTACCAAGAATAATGGAAGGCAATGGGAGTTTACTCTTTCGTCTCCGAATTCTCAGAAGGGTGCCCGATCTGTGGCCTCTTTTCCAGCGTCTTTTCTTCATGCAAAAGGCATGAATCTGGGCCTGTTCCAGTGAAAGCAGGATATTCTTCTCGTCAGACTCGTTAAAGGAAAAGGTTTCTTCCAGTCTGCGGTGAGTAATCGCTTTTCTGATGTCCAGAAGTTATTTTTGGTTATAAGAGACGATAGCAGCAACATTATGTACACAATAAGTTAAAAAATAAGTTACACAAAAAGCTAAAAACCTTACAAAATAGCACAATTCGTTGGGAGAATGTAAAACGTCAGCCATGTTCTTCGGCACCACCTCCAGGTATTGACAACAAGCGGACCGCCACCGGACCCCGGCCCCCCGGCATTGTCTCGAGCAGATGGTATTGCTGTCCAGTAGAGACCTGCCACACCGAGTAGAGTCCCGCAACCTTTCCCCCCGCTTTATCGTCCCTTTCCCTATTTCCAAGATTATTAGCCCCTCTGCTGTTCGTCTTCTGTTGCCCCGTACCCTCCGCAATCATCTTACTTTTCGTATCTCACAGCCCTTTGTCTCCTGTTTCTAGGCCCACCCCTATTCCCCTTCTCATTGACAGCCAACCGGCGAGAGCAGTGAGGTGCCTCCTGAAGATTCAACCTTGGGGCAGGGCATTCCAGTACCTGGTTGACTGGGAGGGCAATGGCCCGGAGGAGAGGTGCTGGGTCCCCGCCAGGGACATCCTGGACACAGGCCTCATTGCTGAGTTCCAACGCCGGCACCCTGGTCAACCAGGTATCTGCCCAGGTAGGACACCAGGTGGCGTCAAGCCTACCAGCGTTTTCCCCCGTGCTCCTGTCTGTCTCTAGTTCCTGTTTTCTAGCTTTCCTGGTTTTGACCATTCTGCCTGCCCTAACCCTGAGCCTGCCTGTCATTCTTTACCTTGCCTTACCACCCTGGAATACTGACCTCTGCCTGCCCTTGACCTGTTGTTTGCCTGCCACTTGTTTGAGTTATAAACTTTTGTTCCGAAAAAGTCTGCATCTGGGTCTTCTCCTGAGCCTTGAGATTCTGACAGTAACATGTTGCTGAATCTGAGAGCTGCATGTCTGAGATCCGTAGGTGTTTATTCCTTTGCCACTTTGCACTGAAAAGCGAGGGTTGCCTTTGAAATTCATTGTGGAATGTAGCATTATTGACACAATTCAAACAACAGAAATCTCATAATTAAAATTCTTCAAACATACAAGTGTTATACACCATTTTAAAGATAAACTTATTGTTAATCCAGCCACAATGTACGATTTCAAAAAGGCTTTACGATGAAAGCACACCATGCGATTATGTTAGGTCAGTGGCTAGTAGAAAAATGTCAAACAATGTATAATCAATCTTTAGGATGTTTTTATCATAAATCTTCAATAATATTCCAACCGGACAATTCCGTTGCAATTAGAAAGGAAAGAGAACAAGCGTCACGCTCACGGACATGCGCGAGACTAAACTAATGTCTTTCAGCTTGACCACTTGTTGAAACAGCTCTTATTCGATCCCCTTTCACAATACAAGCCTGAAACAACTTCTAAAGACTGTTGACATCTACTGGAAGCCTTGGGAAGTGCAATCTGAGCCCACAGACACAGGATATTGGATAGGCAATCACTACAACTACAGCTTTCCCACTTCCTGGTTGAATTTGTCTCAGGTTTTTGCCTGCCGTATGAGTTCTGTTATACACAGAGACAGTATTTTAACAGTTTTGGAAACTTTAGAGTGGTTTCTATCCAAATCTACCAATTACAGTGGGGCAAAAAACTATTTAGTCAGCCACCAATTGTGCAAGTTCTCCCACTTAAAAAGATGAGAGAGGCCTGTAATTTTCATCATAGGTACACTTCAACTATGACAGACAAAATGAGAAGAAAAAAATCCAGAAAATCACATAGGATTTTTTATGTATTTATTTGTATTTATTTATACAGCCCACCATGCTCTTTACAGGTAAACTGAAAATCACTTACTGTATATGATCAATGCTAAAAGTGGACTAATGCTAGTCATTTTGCAACACATGGCTGGATGAAAGCTGTCTAATACTCTGTTATAACTCTTATCTGGATAGATAGTCTGTGTAACAACAATTCAAATATCCAACAACCTTTTTTTCCATCTTGGCAATCATACTTTAAGAACCAATTTACCATCACAGGTTCATTTTAAAATGTGTTTTTCATGTAGTTTGTTTCTTTTTTGAAGCATACATTATATGTACCTTTATGCTCTTGGTATCAATATCAGTTGTGTGCCTTAGATATCTTTGGTTCCATCACTTGCAGCAGTTACAGTTCTCCTGATGACCTATAGGAGGACTGTTATTCATAGAACGTTATTTGATACTGTACGTACAGGATGAATAGGGGTGGAGCATCATGAGTGTATAAGGGGGTAACACCTACAGGATGAAACAAGTGTATTTTATGTCAGTCTTGCTTTCACTATCATTCACAGAAAAAAAGCACTAACTGAAATGTAACATCTGAGTAGGGGTCAGAGGTGTAACTGGGTGGGTAGGGCTCTTGGCTGTAGTCTGGATACACCTTCTATTCTACACTCTGTAAATTAATGATTACAGTTCAAGAATGGATAAAACCTATGATCTTGTAAGTGATAAGATACTACATGGCATGCAGTATGTCAGTAGGTCTGTGTTTCTAATTGTGATGGGGGAGAACAACAACTGAAGAGAGTAACTGACTGACACCACATAGACATCCTGCTGAAAACCACAGGGTGTGTAGAAGTTCAGCAGGCCTGTCCTAAGCGTAGATATTTTCTCGTCTTATGCTGACAGTAGACCAAAATGTCCAGATACCTGTGAACAGCTTAGTGCATGATGAGTGCTTGTGTTTGGCATGGTAATAGTAGGTTGTCTCTGCAGAAGCACTCTTGACAAGCATTCATACAGGCATACTGCATGTACAGAAAACAAGAGGAGGAAGAAGTCAATTTCAGATGGTATCAGATGTTTAAATTCATATTTATAAAAAAAGGTACATACACAGGGAGCAATTCAATCAATTAACATAAAACTTTTTAGGCAAGGTCACAGACCATTAATATTAAAAACACAATATGATCAACTCAGCAATCTCAATAAATATCATAAAATACAATGCTTAAGTGATGATCTCCTGAAGTTACCGCAAAACCTATCTCAAGTATGGTTTTAGGTTGATCTATTTCCTGATGAGGTAGATGATGATGAAGATGGTCAGACAGCAGAGGAGAACTCCAGTTCTTATGATGGAGAGAAGGACCTGGATTTTCATCTGTGGATAATAGTCATCAAATTCAATGTACAGCTTGGTCCCGTTCCCAAACAGTATCTCCCCACATGAGGCCACAGCGCAGTAGTAAGTCCCAGCATCAGAGAGGCTGAGGTTCCTCTTGGGGAGGTTGTAGACACAGCTCTGTGTAGGAGACCCAGCCTCAGGGCTCTTCTCACACTGATCAATCCTGTCTCTATTGGTGTAAAGGATTCCTGGACGGGATTCTCCTAAGCCATGTCTGAACCAATAGACACTGTGTTCTCCTGCACAGGTCTCAGTGTGTATTGTACAGTTCAGAGTCAGAGTCTCCTGGCTGGACTGACTCAGACACAGGCTGCTGTACAACGATGGTGTTTCTGGATGCCGATCCTGACAAAAAGGTTTTCACGTCAGTAAATGTGTTTCCTTTTTTGTGTCCTAACTCAACATTTGTTGAAAACTACAGTAATGTCTGATTTTGAGAATACCTCACATTTAATGAAGACATTGTATATCCAAAACGAAAGTGCAAAAATTATCAAGAATATACGTAGTTGCAGAAAAATAGATTCTAGTTATTTTCTCTCTAAAATCAGATTTTGTACCTTTAACAATTAGAATGGTTCCTTTTCAAAATTCCACCTTGTTGGAAATATAATTCCCACAGTGATATGTTAATGAATCTGAGAGCTGCATGTCTGAGATCCATAGCTGTTTTATTCCTTTGCTACTTTGCACTGAAAAGCAAGGGTTTCCTTTAAATGCATTGTAGAATGTAGCATTATTGTCATACTTGTAAAAAGTTGTCATGAGGATAGTCACCCAAGCTTTGCTTGAACCACAAGAAGTGTAGTGTCAAGTTGCCTTCATGGAAGCAGTGCAAAGTCACTGTGTCTCCTTTGTTGGCTGACACTAGGCGCATGGCTGAGGATTGTACCGCAGCTAGAATACACACAAAGACAAACATGAATAGCATCAATAAAGTTCTTTGGTGTCTTCAAATTTAAGGTGTACCCCCTCTAAGCACAGTAGTATAAAAGTTGAACCTACCCATCTCCCTGAGAAGTGGAAATATCAGGCAGTGTGATGATCATCTTTGAAGATGTCATCCTCTTTACTAACTGTGTCTTGAGTGGAGAAGTCTACCCAAGTAGGCCACACTTCTACAGTGGGCTATTTGGTGATTGGTTGAACTGTCATTTTTGTTGATGCCTTATCCAGCCCACCATGGTCTTCACAGGTAAACTGAGAATCACTTACTGTAAATAATCAATGCTAAAAGTGGACCAATGCTAGTAATTTGCAAAACTGGCTGGATGAATGCTGTCTAATACTCTGTTAAAACTCTTATCTGGATGGATAGTCTGTGTAAGAACAATTCAAATATCATCAACTTTTTTCCCTTATTAACAATTTTTTTTTTTTTTTTTTTTACCTTTATTTAACCAGGCAAGTCAGTTAAGAACAAATTCTTATTTTCAATGACGGCCTGGGAACAGTGGGTTAACTGCCTGTTCAGGGGCAGAACGACAGATTTGTACCTTGTCAGCTCGGGGGTTTGAACTCGCAACCTTCCGGTTACTAGTCCAACACTCTAACCACTAGGCTACCCTGCCGCTCATACTTTACCACCTGAATTACAATCATAGGTTTAACTTTTTTTTAAAGCATTTGAAGCACACATTATATGTACCTTTATGCTCTTGGTATCAAAATCAGTTGTATGAAATATCTTTGGCCTCACCACATGCAGCAGTTACATTTCCGCTGATGACCTATAGGGGGACAGATATACATAGAACCTGACTTGATACTGTACGTACAGGTTGAACACGGCTGGAGCATTATGAGTGTATAAGGGGGAAACACCTACAGGATGAAGCTACTCTATTTTAAGAAGTGGTGGGAAAAGTACCCAATTGTCATACTTGAGTAAACGTACAGATACCTAAATAGAAAATGACTCAAGTAAAAGTGAAAGTCACCCAGTAAAATACGACTTCAGTAAAAGTCTAAGAGTATTTGGTTCTAAATATATGTACGTTTCAAAGTAAATAAGTAAAAGTAAAAGTATAAATCATTTCAAATTCCTTATATTAAGCCAACCAGACGGCACCATATTCTTTTTCTTTTTTTTACATTTACGGATAGTCAGGGGTGCACTCCATTTACAGATAGTCAGGGGTGCACTCCATTTACAGATAGTCAGGGGTGCACTCCAACGCTCAGACATCATTTACAAACACTGCATTTATGTTTAGTGAATCTGCCAGATGAGAGGCGGTAGGGATGACCACGTGTTCTCTTGATATGCGCGTGAATTGGACCATTTTACCTGTCCTACTAAGCATTCATCATGTAACAAGTACTTTTGGGTGTCAGGGAAAATTAATGGAGTAAAAAGTATAATATTTTCTTTAGGAATGTAGTTAAGTAAAAGTAAAAGTTTTCAAATATATGAAATGGGAAGTAAAGTGCAGATATCCCAAAAAACGAATTAAGTCATTAGTACTTTAAAGTATTTTTACTTAAGTACTTTACACCACTGATTTTATGCTACTTTCACTATCATTCACAGAAACATTAAGTGTAACACCTGATAGTTTAGCAGAGGTCAGAGGTGTACCTGGGTGGGTAGCGCTCTTGGCTGTAGTCTGGATACACCATCTACTCTACACTAAACTAATGATTACAGTTCAATAATTGATAAAAACCTATGATATTGTAAGTGATAAGATACTGTGTTAGTCTACATGTCATGCAGTATGTCAGTGGATCTGTGTTTCTAATAGTGATGGGGGTGAATAACGACTGAAGAGAGTAACTGACTGACACCACATAGACATCCTTCTAGAACCACATAGTGAGTGAATGGTCAACCAGGCCTATACAAAGCAAAGAGACGGTCTTGTCTTGAGCTCACAGCTCAAGGTTGTCTCTGCACAAGCCCTGTGGACAGACATTCATATAGACTCACTTTATGTACAGCACCCAAGAGATGGAAGGAGTCTATTTCTGTCCATGTCAGTTGTTTAAATAGATATTTATTCATGCAAAAAGATGGCACATTCTGAACACAGGGATTTCAGGAGAGCAGTTCAATCAATTAACACATACAGCATAAGGAAGCATGATGATGCTCAATTGAATTAGAAGTCGCAGGCTAATATTTTTCAAATGCAATACGAGCAACTAAGCAATCTCAATTAATCATCATTTGTAATGCATAGCGATGATACAGTATCTCCTTCTTTTTTCCAAAACCCATCTCTAGTCTATTAACACTTATTAGCCTTACCTTTATCTATTTCCTGGTGGTGTAGACAATGATTAAGATGATCAGACAGCAGAGGATAATTCCAGTTCTCATGATGGAGAGAAGGACCAGGATTCTCATCTGGGGATCAACGTCACAATATGAAATAATACAATTGCTCTTTAAATGACTTAGACTGACCAGGTGAAAGCTATGATTCCTTACTGATGTCACTTGTTAATGGGCCAGCATCCCTGTGGAAGGCCTTCGACACCTTGAGTCCACGCAGAGAACAATTGAGGCTGTTCTGAGGACAAAAGGGGCGGGGGAGTGGGGGTGCATCTAAATATTAGAAAGGTGTTCCTAAGATTTGGTATACTCAGTGTATATTGTATCACTCCACTATATTGCTATGGGCAGTAGACGATACCGCAAATCAATAATTGCACTGCCATGCCAAAAGTATGTGGACACCTGTTCGTCAAATATCTCATTCCAAAATCATGGCCATTATTTTGTAGTTGGTGATCCCTTTGATGCTATAACAGCTTCCACATTTCTGGGAAGGCGCTCCCCTAGATGTTGGAACATTGTTGCGGGGACTTACTTCCATTCAGCCACAAGAGCATTATTGACGTTTGGTAATCTGATGTTGGGCGATTAAACCTGGCTCGCAGTCGACGTTTCAATTCCTCTCAAAGGTGTTTGATGAGGTTGCGATCAGGGCTCTGTGCAGGCCAGTCAAGTTCTTCCACACAACTATCTTGAAAAACAATTTCTGCATGGACCTCTTTTGTGTACATTGGCATTGCCATGCTGAAACAGGAAAAGGCCTTCCCCAAACTCTTGCCACAAAGTTGGAAGCACTGAATGATCTAGAATGTTATTGTATGCTGTAGCGTTAAGATTTCCCTTCCCTGGAACTAAAGGGCCTAGCCCGAACCATGAAAAACAGCCCCGGACCATTGTTCCTCATCCACCAAACTTTACAGTTGGCACTATAAATTGGGGCATTTAGCGTTCTCCTGGCATCCGCCAAATGCAGATTAGTCCGTCGGAATGCCAGATGGTGAAGCGTGGTTAATCACTACAGAGAACTCGTTTCCACTGTTCCAGAGTCCAATGGCGGCAAGCTTCACACAACTCCAGCCGACGCGTGGCATTGCGCATGGGGATCTTAGGCTTGTATACGTCTGCTCATCCATGAAAATCCATTTCATGAGGCTCCTGACGATCAGTTCTTGGGCTGACGTCGGGTGCTGACTACTTCCAGAGGCAGTTTGGAACTAGTGAGTGTTGCAACTGAGGACAGACAATTTTTAAGCGCTATGCGCATCAGCACCTGGCGGTCCCATTCTGTGAGCTTGTGTGGCCTTCCACACAGCGGCTGAGCATTGTTGCTCCTAGATATTTCCACTTCACAATAACAGCACTTAGTTGATCGGGGATACTCTATCAGGAGATAAATTTGACTAACTGACTTGTTGGAAAGGTGGCATCCAGTATCGGTGCCACGTTGGAAGTCACTGAGCTCTTCAGTAAGGCTCAGTGGCTGAAATAGCCGAATCCATTAATTTGAAGGGCTGTTCTGGTGGTTAATTTCTTTACTATCAAATGAGGAGAGACAAACTTATCACACAAGTCAGAGTTATACTTAAACTAAATCTTTAATCACTTATTAATAAGGGAGCAGGTCAAAACAACCCACACATATAGAGTGAATCGCTCTACAATAATCATGGCTGGTCATGGCAGGTCGACGATTCACGATCAAACATCATAAATCTCCTGTCCGTGTTATCTCCCAGAAGCCCATCCTCAGTAAAACACACACACAATAGTTAACAGAATAGTCTATTCATAACACAACCATTTGATGCAATGAAGTATTATAACATAATCTTGCAGTTGTTCCACCATACTGTCCACATACTTTTGTATATATAGTGTATGTACAAGAGTGAACATGAGAAGTGTAAACACCTACACAATGAAACAAGTACATGTCAGTCCTCCATTCCTTGTATATTATTCACAGAAACATTCACTTAGTGTAGCACCTGAGCGTGCATGCCTGATTGGATACCACAGCCACTCAGCTAATGTGACACACTGTATCTAGTCTGTTTTACTCTGTGGTTAGTGTGGTTCTGAAAGGAAGCAATCTATCAGAAGGAGGATCCTACTATTTTGGTCTCATTCTGACCGAGGAACCTGCAGTTGACTTTGTGCTTCACAAGATATGCCTATTTGAGAATGTACTGAAAGTTCTCGCATGACATCGTCACAAAATGGCCCCTCCCCCCCGGACCACAAGTTAGAATAGATGGTGCTGTATGACACATGAGGTGCTGAACTCAGAGGGTTCAGATAGGGTTCATTAGTAGTTATTTGTGGTTTGTAACTGATTTCAACTAAATATGTATTACAGTCAGTTAAATAAATAACTGTTTTGTTGTGGCTGTAAGCTATCATGGGAAACATGAACAACCAGTAAAGATAGTGAGAACAACAGTGACAACACATAGACATCCTGCAGAAAACTACATAGAGACACAGAGACACAGAGAGCAGGTAGGAGGGTCCTGTGTGCACAAAGTCAGCAGGCCCACCTGACCAAAGCGTAGATATGGCCTCGTCTTGGGCTTACAGAAGACTGCAGAGTACCTGTGAACTTGTTGTGTTGGGGTGGGTGTGATTGAAATGCTAACAACACAACTAAGCGAGGTCAACACATTACAGAGGAGAGATGACATGAATAAATAGGTTGACTCCCGATTTTTAAGCGCTATGCGCATCAGCACCTGGCGGTCCCATTCTGTGAGCTTGTGTGGCCTTCCACACAGCGGCTGAGCATTGTTGCTCCTAGATATTTCCACTTCACAATAACAGCACTTAGTTGATCGGGGATACTCTATCAGGAGATAAATTTGACTAACTGACTTGTTGGAAAGGTGGCATCCAGTATCGGTGCCACGTTGGAAGTCACTGAGCCCTTCAGTAAGGCTCAGTGGCTGAAATAGCCGAATCCATTAATTTGAAGGGCTGTTCTGGTGGTTAATTTCTTTACTATCAAATGAGGAGAGACAAACTTATCACACAAGTCAGAGTTATACTTAAACTAAATCTTGAATCACTTATTAATAAGGGAGCAGGTCAAAACAACCCACACATATAGAGTGAATCGCTCTACGATAATGATGGCTGGTCATGGCATGTCGACGATTCACGATCAAACATCATAAATCTCCAGTCCGTGTTATCTCCCAGAAGCCCATCCTCAGTAGAACACACACACAATAGTTAACAGAATAGTCTATTCATAACACAACCATTTGATGCAATGAAGTATTATAACATAATTTTGAAGTTGTTCCACCATACTGTCCACATACATTTGTATATATAGTGTATGTACAAGAGTGAACATGAGAAGTGTAAACACCTACACAATGAAACAAGTACATGTCAGTCCTCCATTCCTTAAATATTATTCACAGAAACATTCACTTAGTGTAGCACCTGAGCGTTCATGCCTGATTGGATACCACAGCCACTCAGCTAATGTGACACACTGTATCTAGTCTGTTTTACTCTGTGGTTAGTGTGGTTCTGAAAGGAAGCAATCTATCAGAAGGAGGATCTTACTTTTTTGGTCTCATTCTGACCGAGGAACCTGCAGTTGACTTTGTGCTTCACAAGATATGCCTATTTGAGAATGTACTGAAAGTTCTCGCATGACATCGTCACAAAATGGCCCCTCCCCCCCGGACCACAAGTTAGAATAGATGGTGCTGTATGACACATGAGGTGCTGAACTCAGAGGGTTCAGATAGGGTTCATTAGTAGTTATTTGTGGTTTGTAACTGATTTCAACTAAATATGTATTATAGTCAGTTAAATAAATAACTGTTTTGTTGTGGCTGTAAGCTATCATGGGAAACATGAACAACCAGTAAAGATAGTGAGAACAACAGTGACAACACATAGACATCCTGCTGAAAACCACATAGAGACACAGAGACACAGAGAGCAGGTAGGAGGGTCCTGTGTGCACAAAGTCAGCAGGCCCACCTGACCAAAGCGTAGATATGGCCTCGTCTTGGGCTTACAGAAGACTGCAGAGTACCTGTGAACTTGTTGTGTTGGGGTGGGTGTGATTGAAATGCTAACAACACAACTAAGCGAGGTCAACACATTACAGAGGAGAGATGGCATGAATAAATAGGTTGACTCCCATACTTATTCAACTCCTCCCTGGAAGTCAATACAAAATTACATGTCAACATGAGTCATTGTCATCGTCATATACAGACATTTTTGCCAATTTCATTTTGAGTGATTGTGTTGCTCCTTCTGGTAACTAAGCTACACTTTATAGTAACTTAGTTTATGTTAGTAGTAATGATCCATCCAGTGATGATGACTACCTAGCCTGTTTGATGCATGTGACTCTATGATTCTGAAATGGATTTATAACATGATACAGATGTGTAATATGTATGTAATAAATGTATATATTACCTTGTTATAGATTCTTAACAGCCACACAGTGTCTTTGTTGGGCCTTTGCTGACAGATATTATGACTACACACATGAACTATCAAAGGAAAGTGTTTTATCAACGATTCTTCATAAAAGTAGTGAACAATTTGAACATTTCTTGACTTCTAAAAGTTGCTGTTACTCTACTGGTGTAGCTGCCACAGGGGACTTCCATAAACACTACTGCGCCCTGTTGAAAGATAAATGAATTGCAATCCTGCAAAATGGAATTATAAATTAAGATTTTTGTCAATAGTTTCTGAAGACGGACCAATCACAATGTGTACTTCATACTTAAATCAGTCTCTCAACAATATACTGTTCAAATTATAATATTTGTATTTTTAGTTCAGGTTTTTCTCATGAAGAGTTGTACTCTTAGTGACATGGTTGTTTGTGGTTTAGATGCACTGATGTGTGTGTGGAGAGCACGTGGTGAGGACTGACAGTCATTGCTGGGGGTTAGAGATGAATTGAGCTGAGTGTTAAATCTATTTAGGGTATTCAGAACACCATAGAGATGTTTTCGGGATACAGCTGATAAGAGAATTGTGTTCTCCAGGTACATCACCCAATTGAATTATATTACTCTGTCTGCAAACCAGAATTTGTAAGATCATGGTCGAGTGAAGATTTATTCACGGAACGTTCTAAAGTCAAGAATACAAAACAAGTAATTTTATACTGACTTCTCACGCCCACACATTCACACACACACACACACACACACACACACACACACACACACACACACACACACACACACACACACACACACACACACACACACACACACACACACACACACACACACACACACACACACACGCACACACTGTCTGTCTCACTACCCAGCCGACAGAGATAGTGACCTTGTCCTTGAGACGTACTCCCCATTCTCTCCCAAATCTCTTGTCAGGTCAGCACCAAGCTCAGACAGTCTGTGTTTAAAATACCATAAAGACATATTGTTTTACCCTAATTCTGACTAGGACTACACATTTATTGATTATGATTTTATACATTCTAATCAATTCCATACAATTATATGTTTCAGGGCGGAATATTCTAGTCATTCAATTAACAGACAATTCTCACCTATCAACAGCTAAATAAGAGTTTCAGACAAACTAAAACACCAGTCAATAGATGCATATTCACAGTGCATTAGTTTCATTGAGCATCAGCCTAATACGGTTCCTGCAAATTGAATCAGTGGATGAAATATAAGTACAGAGAAAAATATCAAAGTACAGAGAAAAAATAAGGCATTTGAATGATTTATTGGAACTACTCCAGCAACTCCAGCCACTTTAATAATGGAAATTGATGGGAATTGATGTAAAATACATTACTAGCCACTTTAAACAATGCTACTTAATATAATGTTTACATACCCTACATTATTTATCTCATATGTATACGTATAGACTGTACTCTATATCATCTACTGCACCTTTATGTAATACATGTATCACTAGCCACTTTAACTATGCCACTTTGTTTACATACTCATCTCATATGTATATACTGTACTCGATACCATCTACTGCATCTTGCCTATGCCGCTCTGTACCATCACTCACTCATTCATATATCTTTATGTACATATTCTTTATCCCTTTACACTTGTGTGTATAAGGTAGTAGTTTTGGAATTGTTAGCTAGATTACTCGTTGGTTATTACTGCATTGTCAGAACTAGAAGCACAAGCATTTCGCTACACTCGCATTAACATCTGCTAACCATGTGTATGTGACAAATAAAATTTGATTTGATTTGATTTGCTTTAAAATGCACAACGGAATCAATATTAAAAAGGAGCATGACAGAAAGAAGTAACTGGGACACACAATGAAAAGCCATAGTTATATATATAGTGTAGAAAAGATAATCAATGCAAGTTATTAAAGAGCAAAGGTCTGCGTTTCAGTCCATGTTTTGTCATCTCACCCCAGAGTAAACAGTGTCTCTCTCCATGGCGCTCCTCTCTCTCCCGGTGTTTACTTTCTTGTGGATGACGTTCAGAGCAGCGTCATGGAGTTTTCAGCATCTTGATCCTGAGAGGAATAACAAAAATAAGTGTTCATCAGACAAAAATATTCATAGTGAAACAACACCTATAGCTAAATGCCTATTTTCATATTTGAATGAAGAAAAAATGCATTGAATCAGCATCAGCTGGACAAGTGTTATGTCTGTCTTCCTGGTTATGAGAACTGGGGACTGACGGAGTACTTGACTGAGGGGTACGTTCCTGTAGACGAACACATGGTGGAATCATCATCGTCATCATCATCATACAACGAATTAACCCATTTTCATGACTAAAACATTGAATGTATACTGCATCAACAGATTAAGCATATCAAATATCAAATCAAATTGTATTGTACCGAATACACTGTAGACCTTACAGTGAAATGCTTACTTACAAGCCCTAATCAACAATGCAGTTTAAAAAGAAAATACAATTAAAAAAATACCTAAAAGAAAATAAGAATAAGAAATAACAGTAACAAATAATTGAAGAGCAGCAGTAAAATAACAATAGTGAGGTTATATACAGTACAGGGGGTACCGGTACAGAGTTAATGTGTGGCGGCACCGGTTAGTCTTGGTAATTGAGGTAACATGTACATTTAGGTAGAGTTATTAAAGTGACTATGCATAGATAATAACAAAGAGTCAGCGGCAGTGTAAAATGGGGGGGGGGGGGGGGGGGCAATGCAAATTGTATGGGTAGCCATTTGATTAGATGTTCAGGAGTCTTATGGCTTTTGGGTAGAAGCTGTTTAGAAGCCTCTTGGACCTAGACTTGGCACTCCGGCACCGCTTGCCATGCGGTAGCAGGGAGAACAGTCTATGACTAGGGTGGCTGGAATCTTTGACAATTTTATGGGCTTTCCTCTGACACCGCCTGGTATAGAGGTCCTGGGTGGCAGGAAGCTTGGCCCCAGTGATGTACTGGGCCGTACGCAGTACCCTCTGTAGTGCCTTGTGGACTGAGGCCGAGCAGTTGCCATACCAGGCAGTGATGCAACCAGTCAGGATGCTCTCAATGGTGCAGCTATAGTACATTTTGAAGTTCTGAGGACCAAGGCCAAATCTTTTCAGTCTCCTGAAGGGAAATAGGTTTTGTTGTGCCCTCTTCACGACTGTCTTGGTGTGCTTGGACAATGTTAGTTTGTTGGTGATGTGGATGTCAAGGAACTTGAAGCTCTCAACCTGCTCTACCACTACTGTCCTGGCATCACACGGTCATGTCTCTGACCTCCTCCCTATAGGCTGTCGTCATTGTCGGTCATCAGGCCTACCACTGTTGTGTTATCTGCAAACTTAATGATGGTGTTGGAGTCGTGCTTGTCCGTGCAGTCATGAGTGAACAGGGAGTACAGGAGGAGATTTACCACGCACCAATGAGGGGCCTCCCGTGTTGAGGATCAGCATGGCGGATGTGTTGTTGCCTAACCACGAACCCCATCAAACGGCCTATGCACCCATGCTCCTCTTGCGAACGGTGGATAAAGAGTAACTGCAAAGCTTTGGTATGTTTGGAATGCGCGCAGTGGATTCATTTAAAATGCAGCGATTCTAGCTTTGGGGTCAATGAAGCTTACCGTTGCTGTCAGTGTGCTGTACCCGCGGGGTGTGTGAGCATTGAAGGTGGAGTGGGACCAGAGGACTACTGAGGGTGGAGAGTGCACCGGAGGAGGGGGGGTCCACAGCGGAGCGGAGACAACCAGAGGCGAGTGACGGGGGACACGGTGGTGACGATGATGGAGTGGCACCTGGGGAGGGGTGCTCCATGGCGACAGAGAGGCCACCGGAGGCAGGGCAGTGGGAAGATGGCAGCGCAGTGGGAGGCGAATTACAAGTGGATCTGAAATTCAAGGCCTTGGGGAAGAAGGGCTTACATTTTGTGCACTTAAACGTTCGAAGCCTACTACCGAAGATCGATGAGATACGCCTGTTGGTTTGCAAATCAGAGGTGGGTGTCATGTTTTACTGAGACATAGTTCATCTGTTTGTGACTCAGAAATTGAGATAGGTAATTACTCTGTTGTCAGGAAGGATCGGAATCAGAACGGTGGGGGGATATGTGCGTTTGTAAGATCAGACATTGCTTTTAACGTCAGATCGGATTTAAACGCTGATCTGGAGATTGTCTGGCTGGATATCTGCCTTCCCAAAACCAAGTCGATTTTGTTGGTGGTGTGTTATATTATAGGCCGCCCAAGCAGAATGCATTCTATGAAGGTCTTGAAATTGTGTTGTCAAACTGTAATGATTCCCTGTTGACGGAAATCATTTTGTTAGGGGATTTCAATACTGATGTCTGCTAAAAGAATAGCCCAACCCGCAATGTATTTATGCACTTTTGTAGATCACTTGCTCTGACACAAATGATAAAATAATCCCACCAGGATATGTGAAACAGTGCAAAGTACAATTGACTTAATTTTGGTGTCTGCTAAACCTAAAATATTGCAGAGTGGAGTCTATGGAATCAGTGATCATTTTATTACATTTTGCACAAGGAGGATTTTTAAAGATATATTTAAGTGTCACAAAACCATTAGAATCAGAGGACTCAAAAAAACTGTGCAGAAAAGTTTAGGGAGGAAGTGGGTAAAAATGACTGGTCACCTGTGCTAGATAGTGTAGGGGTAGACAGTGCCTGGGAAGCCTTTAAATGTTGATTCCTTGAAGTGGTGAATGTGATGGCTCCCATTACACTGGTCAGGGTAAAGCAGAGATTATTATCTCAGCAAAGTAACCCCTCTTAGCTTCATCTTTCCAGCTCTGTGCTTCATTTCTATGATGTTTATATAGGACAAAATCATGCTGATCTTGAGAGTACTTCAATTTCTTAAAGGCCTTATTCCTTGCTTGGATAGATTCTAGAATCTCATGATTAAGGAACTAGGCTGTAGTAGTACTACCAAAAACAAAGTAAATAGTATTGGACTGAACATCAAAGGGGAGATGGTATATGAAAAAGCAGAGTTTGCCAATGAATTCAACTCTTTTTTTACTTTGGTTGCCAGCAAGCTGGTTAGCAAGCTGCCCACCAGTTCTGGTTTGTATTGAAGCAACCAAGTCAAGAAGTATTATGTAGAGTTAGGGGTTCAGCCAAACTCTTTTTCTTTTGCAAAGGTAGCAACAGCCAAAATAGTCAGTATGCTGGCAGAGCTTAAATGCTCCAAAGCCACAGGTCTGGATAATATCCTGCAAGGTTTCTAATAGATTCTGATGAGCAAATTGGCCCTTCTTTACGCATATTGTTAATCACTCTCTTGAACAAGGCACCTTTCCCAGGGACATGAAACAAGCTAAAGTTATATCTCTGTATAAGAAGGGGATAAAGTCTGACCCTGGGAATTATAGGCCTGTATCTATCCTCTGTGTAACATCAAAGATCCTGGAGATAATTGTACATTAGCAAATGTATGAATATGTTAACAAACCGGGTCTAATGTATGATTTTCAGTCGGGTTTTAGAAAAACATACTCCACTGATTCATGTCTACTTTACTTGACTGACTTCATCAGGAAAGAGATTGATGAGGGAAATCTGTGTGGAATGGTATTGCTTGACCTACAGAAGGCATTTGATACAGTTCACCACTGTCTCCTAATCTCCAAACTGGAGGCACTGGGGTTAAGCAGTATCCCTCTAGGCTGGGTAAAGTCCTATTTATCAGGAAGGGAGCAAGTAGTAGAGGTTAATGGTTCACTGTCTCAGGCAAAACCAAGGAGTTGTGGCGTTCCGCAGGGGAGCGTGCTTGGGCCTCTGCTGTTTTTATTGTATATTAATTATATGAAAGACACTTGTTCTTGCCGTCTTTTTCTTTATGCGGATGACTCTACACTTCTGGTGTCTCACAAAAGTAAAACTATGTTGGAGAGCATACTTAGCACAGAGCTTACTAACATTAGCAAATGGCTTGGAGATAATAAGCTACCTCTGCACTTAGGGAAAACTGAAGCAATTATTTTTGGATCCAGACCTAAATTGTGTAGGTGGGGCTAGGGTCAGTCTGTTATATCTGGAGTAGTTATCCTGTCTTATCCGGTGTCCTGTGTGAATTTAAGTATGCTCTCTACAATTATTTATTTCTCTCTCTCGGAGGACCTGAGCCCTAGGACCATGCCTCAGGACTACCTAGCCTGATGACTCCTTGCTGTCCCCAGTCCACCTGGCCGTGCTGCTGCTCCAGTTTCAACTGTTCTGCCTGCAGCTATGGAAACTTGACCTGTTCACCGGACATGCTACCTGTCCCAGACCTGCTGTTTTCAACTCTCTAGAGACAGCAGGAGCGGTAGAGATACTCTGAATGATCGGCTATGAAAATCTAACTGACATTTACTCCTGAGGTGCTGACTTGCTGCACCCTCGACAACCACTGTGATTATTATTATTTGACCCTTCTGGTCATTTATGAACATTTGAACACCTTGGCCATGTTCTGTTATAATCTCCACCCGGCACAGCCAGAAGAGGACTGGTCACCCCTCACAGCCTGGTTCCTCTCTAGGTTTCTTACTAGGTTCTGGCCTTTCTAGAGAGTTTTTCCTAGCCATCGTGCTTCTATACCTGCATTTCTTGCTGTTTGGGGTTTTAGGGGTTTCTCTACAGCACTTTGAGATATCAGCTGATGTAAGAAGGGCTATAAATCAATTTGATTTGATTTGATACAGTCTGTATTCATTGATGAATCAGTGATGAGTTTCTCTTCAAAATGCTTACGCTTTCAAAAGGTTGTGATATCTATCTTCAAATGGTGTAAAGTCAGAGTTACTGCTTTGTATTTTTTCATAATTTGAGTAGGTTTCTGAGACTAGTAGCACATACAGTGCCTATAGAAAGTCTACACTGACATTGGATGTCTTCATTTTTACTGTGTTACAAAGTGGGATTAAAATGGATTTATTTGTCATTTTGTCAACGATCTTAACATAACACTAATAAGATTACCTCGTACAAATAAGTGGTAAGAATTTGGCAAGTGTTGGGGAATAATCAGAATTAGGTGGTAACATAGGTAAGATGTTTTATATTCATCATATGTTTGTAAGTTACTTCTCATCAAAAATGTTATTTTTGTATAATACTGTGGCAGGGTTGCAGTATCTGTTCTATGTCAAGACTAAGTTGTTTGGGCCGGAGAGAGGGGAGAGGTCAAGCGTGTATCTCTTGGCTCCACAATGTCTGTGTGCCAGTCAGTGTGTCTCTGTGATCTTGTCAAGATAGGATGGATTTGATATATGCCTGTTGATATGGAGGATTGGTTGTATTTAGAATTGGTTGTATCTAAATGACAATTTGATATATATCATAGGGTGGGGGTAATGTCTTGGTACCATTTTGTACCAAGGACGAAATAAGAGCTTTGTTTAGGAGACCAAACTGAACAATAATTTATAGCCAACTCTGTCTGGCTAGGGGATACTCCTCTCTGAAGTAAAGTATTTTCTTTGTGTAAGTTCCTAAGACCTGTGGTTTGTCATGTCGTCTAGGGGGGGTGGATCTTTGCTATTAAAGGATCTCAGTTGCAATGTAGAGGGGGCTCTCAGATAATTCATTGATAGACACTGAATTGATCTGAGAGTCACAGGGTTGTGATAGAGCTCATATAATTAAAGATGGACTTTGTGATAACTAACTCTGACTTGTGTGTGGTTTGCTCCCATGATTTGGTAAATAGAGGAAATTTCCATGACACAAGTCATTAAATGCATGAAATAAAAACATGTTTATTTAAATATCACACAAGCATAAAGACAGGTTACAGAGTTCCATGTCACAACCATTACCACCAAAAGGAAGAGTTCAGACATTTACAAAATCATTAAACATACAGTATTTTTTGCAAAAGCAGATATATCCAGTCAGTCAACTTCAGCCACTATTGCTGAGGATTTGATACTTATGAAACAATCCTAGTGTCAGCTTTCACACTTGCTGAACAATTATGGTCTGCATCTGAATGATTCTACATTGATATTAGGAGAGTATGCCAATGCAGTGACAGTCTCTTCTGCTTGGCCCGACTATTACATTGTATAACAAATGAGGAAAGTACAAAACAGCCAAGTCACACAGACACAGTCTAGCTCAAAAAGGAGGTCAGTAGGGCTCAACTTAAAATGATGCTGATTGGAGGACTGTCACATCCTGACTTGATGACTCACACCAGAGTAGATGGTTTCTTCCTCTCTCTGTTCTCTCCTCTGTCTCCTGGGCTTCTTGTCAGTGAACTTTAGGCCAGCATAGTTCAGGCCATCATCGTCACCGTGGAGCTGTGGGGATGAAACAGACTCTCTCAAATCAGACTCTGGGTCAAATCTAATGCTGTAATCTTTTGCTTTAACAAACTTCTCCAGACTCACTCTTGATACAGTACAATTGATCCTGCTAACCTGTTGGTCTGAGATGTTGGAATGAGAATTCCCATAGTGGCTTTGTTGAAAAGGGGTTCCTGCTAAAAGGCAAATGTCAAAATATTCAATATATGGGAAAACTTTTCTTGTTTACTAATAAAAACACATACTGCTGTGAATGTCATATTTTCTGCTTCAGAATGAAGTAGGCCCGAGAGGGAAGTGATAAAAGGAGGTCGAACCTTCACCCTACTTTATGATCTATAACTATTATTACTATTGCTATTAGAATGAAGACTTTTACTGTACCTGTACAGTGTTCACATTGTGACCTCTTCATTCTCACAAAGAGGATAACGTTGACAATCACACTCACAATCACAGTAGTTGTCAGGCAAGATATAATGTTGAGGAAAAGAAGATTACTCTGATCGCTCAACAGGTCTGAAACTTAAAAAACAAGGCGTGATTATTTTCGATTATTCTTTATTCCTCTGTGATTTTGGCATAAAAATGAGCTATACAAGTTATATTTGAAATCTAATATGAATTGAAAGTAATAGAAATACATATTGATTTTTTCTACCATTTGAGAGAAAATGTGTGATAGTTTGGTTGTGCACAGCTTACCTTCGATGTCCAGCTTGGTCCCGTTCCCGAACAGTATCTCCCCACATGAGGCCACAGCACAGTAGTAAGTCCCAGCATCAGAGAGGCTGAGATTCCTCTTGGGGAGGTTGTAGACACAGCTCTGTGTAGGAGACCCAGCCTCAGGGCTCTTCTCACACTGATCTCTGTCTCCATTGTAGTAAATGATTCCTGGATGGGATTTTCCTGAGCCATGTCTGAACCAATAGACACTGTGTCCTCCTGCACAGGTCTCAGTATGTATTGTACAATTCAGAGTCACAGAGTCCCCTGGCTGGACTGACTCAGACACAGGCTGCTGGAGTACAGACATGCTGTTGGACCCCGAATCTGAGGAGAGTGAGTAAGATCATTGTGTGTACGTTCTATATTAATTAATTTAGCATTATATGAACACACTTCAGTACCAACTTGTTTAAAAGCTAGTTATTTTACCTTTGACAATTAAAATAGTTCCTTCTCCAAATCCGACTTTGCCCACTTCCATAGCAACACAGTAGTATGTAGCTGAGTCTCTTGACTCTGTCTTTGAGATGGTCAGGTTGAAGCTGTCAACTCCTCTCTTCACACTCAAACGTTTAGTCTCGGTAAAGTCTTTGTTGTTGGAATAAAAACTGTTTTGAGTGTGATAAAATGATGATGCCATGAGAAGAGGCTTCTGTCCAACAGTTTGCTTGAACCAAGAGACTCTGACTATCAAATTAGATTGACAAAAGCAAGTGAGAGATACACTTTGTCCCAGTTGTGTAACTATCACAGGGTCTGGTTGGATTACATCCTTGTTAAGTGCACAACCTGTGAAGCAAACAAACTAAATAAATCAAAGACAAAGGTATAGTACAGAATTATACGTTATTGTCATTATTCAGACTACATAGTCAAAAAGACTATGACATGAAAAATAAAAGGAAGCATAGGAATATTTCTTACTTACCCAAATTGGCGTAAAACAAAAAGATTGTCCAATATATAATCATCATTTCCTTTCTGAACTGTATAGTGTGAGGGGTCTGACAACAGGGCACCTTTTATATGATGATACTCATTGGGTAATCATTATGAAGTAGGAGGAAACTCTGAACTAAGTGATTTTATTGGCTGTCTGAACAGGAATAAAACATCTGATTAAAACTACAATGTAACATCTGTCCTGTGGCATACCATAGTTAGAGCAGCCCTTCAAATGATGTACAGTCAGAGTTACTGGTTTGTATTTTTTCATCATTTGGGTCGATGGCTGAACTGGTACATATGTCCTCTTTGACATACACAGGGGGGTTACATTGTATTTCTCACTTCATGACTGTAGAAGGCAGTTCAAGGAGTCAGGAGGAAGTGAACTCTAGTGAGTTTGGCAACTTAAAAAAAAAATGCAATACTTGATACCTGGTGCAAATAAGTGTTTTATTGAAATATCATATAAGCATTAAGGCAGGTTACAGAGGTCCATTTTACAACCATTATCGTCAAAAGTAGGAGTTTATATATTTTCAAAATCATTATATACATTGTGTTGTACACTTCTACAAAAACAAATGTATCCAGTCAGTCAGCCTCAACCACTATTTCTGAGGATTTGAGACTTCTGAAAACCTCCTCGTATCAGCTTTCACACTTTCTGAACAATTATGCTCAGCATCAGAGTGATTTTACATTTAAATTAGGCAAATCTTGGCTCCTGCAGTGGCATCCTACAACAAGATAGAAATGTATATTATCGCCAGGTCACACTGGAACAGTCAAGATCAATGTGGGGTTCAGAGGAAGAGTGGAATTTAATTTAGAATGATGCCTATTGGATGACTCTCACATGTCACATGCTGCCTCTATGACCCACCAGAGTAGATGGTTTCTTCCTCTCTCTGTTCCCTCAGTCTCCTGGGCTTGGTGCTCTTTTTGTCAGTGAACTTCAGGCCAGTATAGTTCTGGCCATCATTGTCACGGTGGAGCTATGAGGAAGAAACACACACTCACTCAATTCAAACTCTATGTCAAAACTAATACTGTACTATTTTGCTTTCATATTCTAATCCAGTCCCACTCATGGTACAGCAATTCTGCTAACCTGTTGATCTGACGTGTTGGCATGAGGATTCCCATACTGGCTTTGCGGAGAAGGGGTTCCCGCTAAAAGACATAGACAAAACATGTAAAATAATTGAAATCTCTTCTTAAAAGGCGGACTACCATGTCTTCTTTTCTTCTGAATTAACAAATCAAACCAGAGTACCGGTAAATGGGTTGCTGTGTGTGTGAGGCGGGTGCTAGTGGCATGAAAAGAGTAAAAACTATTCATCACTACAGCATAAAGATGCCTGCATATGGAATAAATAAATACATTCAACTTATTTTGTCTTGATTATTGTGAAACGCTTTCTTTATCACAAGTCATTGTCAAATGAGTGAGGCAAAGAAGCAATGCACCTAATTCATTACAGTTACAGCTAACAAAGTTAACAATTAAGGCTGTGTCATTCATCCAGTTCTACTGTCTGATCCCAGAGTACACCATCTCATCCAACATGTTGATTCTCTGTCTTCTAAACCTGTTCTTCTTGTTGCTCAGATTCAGAGCTACATAATGGAGACTGTCTGCATCTTGGGCCTGTGATGAACAATTATAAAATGTAAGGGACTATTACTATATGTTTTTGTTACCCCTTTCACACTTCTTTATATGGTAGTTCAACATCAGGAATTCAGCTTACCCCTGCATCCAAAGAAGAGACTGCTGGACCTCTTGTCTGAGAGACGGGTCCTGACAAGAAAGACAGAAAAGCTAGGCACAACTCCTTCTTCCAGTAAAGGTTTGGTGATGTCAAAGAAGAGCAACTTCTATGAACAACTTTACCTGTTACAGTACACTAAGAGAAGAGGGTCTGCGCTATTGTCTGGGAAATTATTGCACAATTTCTTATATGATCTAAAAAACTAGTACTGTATGCAGTTTTACACAGTAGATTATACAATAGATAAAAACAAAACTGTAAGATGTTTCACCTGCCCTTGATGTCCAGCTTGGTCCCGTTCCCAAACAGTATCTCCCCACATGAGGCCACAGCACAGAGGTAAGTCCCAGCATCAGAGAGGCTGAGGTTCCTCTTGGGGAGGTTGTAGACACAGCTCTGTGTAGGAGACCCAGCCTCAGGGCTCCTCTCACTGGACGGGATTCTCCTGAGCCATGTCTGAACCAATAGACGCTGTGTTCTCCTGCACAGGTCTCAGTGTGTTTTTTACAGTTCAGAGTCACAGAGTCTCCTGGGTGGATTGACTCAGAAACAGGTTGCTCAACGGTTGGGTTTCTGGATGCAGAACCTGACAAAAAGGTTTTGATGTCAGTAAGGGTGTTTCCTATTGTCACGACTTCCGTCGAAGTTGGTGCCTCTACTTGTTCGGGCGGCTTTCTGGCTGCCACCGATCCACGTTTCTTTTTCCATTTGTTATGTCTTGATTTTACACACCTGTTTCCCATTACGTTATTGTTATTTCCCTATTTAACCATCTGGTTCTCATTATGTTTTGTGCATGATTGTTCTTTGTTTTGTGTTAGTCTTTTGTGTTAGGGTGGGTTATTCCCTGCGTGGATTTCATGGTTAATTATTTTCAGAATAAAGTACGTTATTTTACTCTTGTACACTGTCCTGTGCCTGACCCCGTCCTCACCTCTGCACACTAACATTTGACACCTATCTTGTGTCCGAAACTAAACATTTGTTCTATCTATTTATTTGCTCTCTAAATTCAGATTGTGAACATTTAAGAATGAGAATGGCTCCTTCTCCAAAATCCACCTTGTTGGAATAAGAACTCTCTCATTAATACGTTGCTGAATCTGAGAGCTGCATGTCTGAGATCTTGCATGTCTGAGATCCTTTGCACTGAGAAGCGAGGGTTGCCTTTAAATCAATTGTGGACACAAGGCGCATGACTGAGGATTGTACCATAGCTAGAATACACACAAAGACAAATATGAATTGTATCAATAAAGTACCTGGGTGTCTTCTGTTGGGTTGTAATTTGAAATACTTGCTACACCAGAAGGTAATGGTTATATGTGGGAGGACTGTATATGGTGGGGTCAAATGAGGGTAGATAAGTGCCATGGGCCTGAAAAGTTACTAAGTAAGGGAAAAGGAAATCACATGGTTGCGGTCACTGATAAGGGTGGATAGCTGTGGATTAGTGAAGAATGTGAAGAATGGGCCGAGGTCAGGTCAGGTCACATAAAGGGAGAAGGAAAAGTTTATTACCCACGTCACTCAACGTCCTGCCTAGCAACAAAGATGTAGTGTTTGAGAAAAGGAAGGGACTCTACCTAAAGGGGAGTTTAAATACTTGTGCTGGTGGAAACATGTCTTTGTCTTTGTAGCTGCTTGACCCACTGGGTGAATAAACTTGGTCAGTCTTACTTTCACTATCATTATCAGAAACATTAAGTGTAACACCTGAGAATTTAGTAGGGGCCAGTGTTTGTAACTGGATAGGTAGCGCTCTTGGCTGTAGTCTGGATGCACCTTCTACTCTACACTAAACTAATGATTACAGTTCAAGAATGGATAAAACATTTGATCTTGTAAGTGATAAGATACTGTGTTAGTCTACATGTCATGCAGTATGTCAGTGGATCTGTGTTTCTAATAGTGATGGGCGTGAACAACGACGAAAGAGAGTAACTGACTGACACCACATAGACATCCTTCTAGAACCACACAGTGAGTGAAAGGTCAACCAGGCCTATACAAAGCAAAGAGACAGCCTTGTCTTGAGCTCACCACAGATCAAAGTGTTCAGATACCTGTGAACAGCTCAATGAGTGCATGATGTGTGGGTGGGTTCAGCATGGTAACAGTAGGTTGTCTCTGCAGAAGCCCTCTGGACAAACATTCATACAGGCAAACTATGTACAAAACCCAAGAGATGGAATACGTTTTTTTTTCCATATCAGTGGCTTAAATAGATTAAACAATGCAAAACTAAGGCAAAAAGAAGGTGCATTCTGAACATAGGGATTTCAGGAGAGCAGTTCAATCAATTAACACATACAGCATAAGCAAAGATGATGATGCTCAATTGAATTAAAAATTGAAAGCTAATATTGCAATGCATAGCAATGATACAGTATCTCCTACTTTACTCCAAAACCCATCTCTAGTCTATTCACGCTGGTCTTAGCTTTATCTATTTCCGGGTGGTGTAGATGATGATGTAGATGATCAGACAGCAGAGGAGAAATACAGGTCTTATGATGGAGAGAAGGACCAGGATTCTCATCTGGGGATCAACGTCACAATATGAAATAATACAATTGCTCTTTAAATGACATGGACTGATCAGGTGAAAGCTATTATTCCTTTTTGATGTCACTTGTTAATAAATCCACTTCAATCAGGGTAGACTAAGGGGAGGAGACAGGTTAAAGAAGGATTCTTAAGCCTTGAGACAATTGAGACATGGATTGTGTGATTCAGAGTCTGAATGGGAAAAACAAATGCATATGCTTACATATGCTCTTGGTATCAACATCAGTTGTGTGCCTTAGATATCTTTGACTCCACCACATGCAGCAGTTACAGTTCTCCTGATGACCTACAGGAGGATTGTTATTCATAGAACATCACTTGGTACTGTACGTTCAGGATGAATAGGGGTGGAGCATTATGAGTGTATAAGGGGGAAACACTTACAGGATGAAGCAACTCTATTTTATGTCAGTCTTACTTTCACTATCATTCACATAAACATTAAGTGTAACACCTGATAGTTAAGTAGGGGTCAGGGGTTTACCTGGGTGAGTAGGGCTCTAGGCTTTAGTCTAGTATACATTGATTCAACTTGTACTTTTAAACTCTGTAAATCAATTATTGTAGTTCAAGAATGAACACCAACATGTATTTTTTGTCCAGTACTAGTCATAATCTGTATCTGGGAATCTGGCCCATGTGATAGATAGAGGCTATATAGCATGAAGTATGTCCGTGGACTGTGTTTCTAATTGTCATGGTCGTGATCAACAAAGTAAACATGAGAGAAAACACACTGACACCACATAGATATCCTGCTGAAACCACATAGTGAGTCAAGGCCAACCAGGCCTGTACAAAGTAAAGAGACGGCCTTGTCTTGAGCTCACAGTAGACCAAAGTGTTCAGGTACCTGTGAACAGCTCAGGGACTACAGGATGCGTGGGTGGGTTTAGCATGGTAACAGTAATTTGTCTCTGCAGACGCCCCCTGGACAAACATACATACAGGCACACATTATGTACAAATCCCAAGAGATGGAAGAATTCTATTTTAGTCCATATTAGCTGTTTAAATAGATATTTATTCATGCGAAAAGAAGGCATATCCTGTACACAGGGTTTTCAGGAGAACAGTTCAATCAATTACCACATACAGCATAAGGAAGCACGATGATGCTCGATTGAATTAGAAATCGCAGGCTAATATTCTTCAAATGCAATACGAGCAACTAAGCAATCTCAATTAATCATAATTTGCAAAGCATAGCGATGATACAGTATCTCCTACTTTACTCCAAAACCCATCTCTAGTCTATTGACACTGGCCTTAGCTTGATCTATTTCCACAACTTTTAGGTTGGCTCCATTGGTTGTTTGAAGAGGAAGTACGATTAAGAAAGTCTTACATTGATTAATGTGTTCATTACATTGTGTTCATTGATTAATAATTTATGTTTTTCTCTCAAAAATGCTTATGCTATCAACATGGTTTGCTTTCTGTCTTAAAACACTATAATGTTAGAGCTATTGGTTTGTATTTCTTTACATTTGGGTTGGTGGCAGATTACTAGCACATATGTTGTAAAATCAGGGGTTGGAAACAGTTCAGGGAGCAGAACCGAAATCCGAAAAATAACACATTTTTCGAGAAACAGAAACAAATCCGGGAAAGAACTTGATCTATATTGTTCCAGACTAGAACTGTTATTTTAAAAGCATGGGAACTGGTTAATAACTTAATTTGATGATCTCAGAAAAAAAAGAAACAAACTGCCTTGCGGGATCTGCCTGCCAGCTGAAAATATTTGCCACTGTGTGTGTAGGCTACCTGCCCCTCCCCTCCGAAGCCTAGTCTACTAGCCTACTACTGATGTTACAAGGTTGATTCAGAAATTAGGGAGAGATATGTTTTATTAATTATAGTTATCACGTTTCAGTTTGGATTTTTTAACTACAAAAATGTAAGACTTTTTTATTTTAATTCTGGTGCTGCTCTGCACAGCAAAGCTAGTTTTTGGTCCAACATTAAGCCAAGTCTCTGAAGTTCAAAGACATTAAAAGTTCCTTCATAGAAGAAGGTGGGTTGGTGGTAGGTATAATTCTGTGGGCCTAATTCTGATTTAACAGCAAGATACCTAGCGCTTCAAGCTACTCCTCCATCCGATCAAATCAAATCAAATTGTATTGATCACATACACATGGTTAGCAGATGTTATTGCGAGTGTAGCGACATGCTTGTGCTTCTAGTTCTGACAGTGCAGTAAAATCTAACAAGTAATCTAACAATTCCACAACAACTACCTAATATACACTAATACACAATCTATGTAAAGGGACGGAATAAGAAAATATACAAATATATGAATGAGCAATGAAAGAGTGGCATAGCCAAGATGCAATAGATGGTATAAAATAAAATATATACATATGAGATGAGTAACGCAAGATTTGTAAACATTATTAAAGTGCCATTTTTAAAGTGACTAGTGATCCATTTATTAAAGTGGTCAATGATTTCAAGTCTGTATGTAGGCAGCAGCCTCTGTGTTAGTGATGGCTGTTTAACAGTCTTATTGTCTTGAGATAGAAGCTGTTTTTCAGTCTCTCGGTCCCAGCTTTGATGCACCTGTATTGACCTCGCCTTCTGAATGGTAGAGGGGTGAACAGCCACTGGCTCGGGTGGTTGTTGTCCTTGATGATCTATTTGGCCTTCCTGTGACATCGGGTACTGTAGGTGTCCTGGACGGTAGGTAGTTTGCCCCCGGTAATGCGTTGTGCAGACTGTACCACCCTCTGGAGAGCCTTGTGGTTGTGGGCGGTACAGTTTCCATACCAGGCGGGTTTTAGGTGACAAGCCAAATTTCTTCAGCCTCCTGAGGTTGAAGAGGCGCTGTTGCGTGTGGGTGGACCATTTCAGTTTGTCTGTGATGTGTACGCCGAGGAACTTAAAACTTTCCACCTTTTCCACTCGATGTGGATAGGGGTGCTCCATCTGCTGTTTCCTGAAGTCCACGATCATCTCCTTTGTTTTGTTGACGTTGAGTGAGAGGTTTTAATCCTGTCACCACACTCCGAGTGCCCTTACCTCCTCCCTGTAGGCTGTCTCGTCATTTTTGGTAATCAAGCCCCACCGTTGTGTCGTGTTTGAGTTGGAGGCGTGCATGGGCACGCAGTCATGGGTGAACAGGGAGTATAGGAGGGGGCTCTGCATGCACCCCTGTGTGGCCCCAGTGTTGAGGATCAGCGAAGTGGAGAGGTTGTTTCCTACCTTCACCACCTGGGGGCGGCCCATCAGGAAGTCCAAGACCCAATTGCTCAAGGCGGAGTTGAGACCCAGGGCCTCAAGCTTAATGATGAGCTTGGAGGGTACTATAGTGTTCAATGCTGAGCTGCAGTCAATGAACATCATTCTTACATAGGTATTCCTCTTGTCCAGATTGGATAGGGCAGTGTGCAGTGTGATGGTCTGTGGACCTATTGAGGCGGTATGCAAATTGAAGTGGGTCTAGGGTGGCCAGTAAGGTGGAGGTGATATGATCCTTGACTAGTCTCTCAAGCACTTCATGATGACAGAAGTGAGTGCTACGAGGTGATAATCACTTAGTTCAGTTACCTTTGCCTTCTTGGGTACAGGAACAATGGTGGCCATCTTGAAGCATGTGGGGACAGCAGACTGGGATAGGGAGAGATTGAATAAGTCTGTAAAACACACCAGCCAGCTGGTCTGTGCATGCTCTGAGGACGCGGCTAGGGATGCCGTCAGGGCCGGCAGCCTTGCGAGTTTAAATGTGTTACTCACATTGGTCACGGAGAAGGAGAGGGGGTTCCCGCAGTCCTTGGTAGCGGGTCGCATTGGTGGCACTGTATTATCCTCAAAGCAGACAAAGAAGGTGTTTAGTTTGTCTGAAAGCAGACGTGGCTAGTTTTCTTTTTGTATTCTGTGATTGCCTGTAGACCCTGCCACATACGTCTCGTGTCTGAGCCGTTGAATTGCGACTCCACTTTGTCCCTTTACCGACACTTCAAAGTATCGATAGTCAAACAACAAAACACCACGCAATGTAACATAATGCAACATATGTTACATAATGCATTCTGCTAAATATATATAAGTTGGTGAGGTCACAATGGGGCTACACTCAGGAAAACCTGTGCAGGCTCTAGGGGTAAAACGGAAAAGGCATACTTGTAGTTCAAGGTATTAAGGTTGTATTAGGTTGGAAGCAAAGCTGCCTTGCGGAGGGAATAAGTACACTGATGGTATTCAGCCATATTCCCAGTCATGTTTCCATGGTTAAATGCGTGGTTCCTGCTTTCAGTTTGGCGCGAATGCCTGCCATCTATCCACAGTTTCTGGTTAAGGTTGGTTTTAATAGTCACAGTGGGTACCACATCTCCAATGCACTTCCTTATAAACTCACTCACTGTATCAGTGTATAAATCAATATTATTCTCTTAGGCTGTCCGGAACATTTCCTAGTCCGTGTGATCAAAACTATTTTGAAGCGTGGATTCCGATTGGTCAGACCAGTATTGAATTGTTCTCATCACGAGTACATCCTGTTTGAGTTTCTGCCTATGAGATGGGAGGAGCAAAATGGAGTTGTGGTCAGATTTGCTGAAGGGAGGGCGAGGGAGGGCTTTGTATGCATCGCAGAGTAGAAGTGATCTAGTGTATTGCCCGCACGGGTGCTACAAACAATATGCTGATAGAATTTAGGTAGCCTTGTTCTCAATTTTGCTTTGTTAAAATCCCCAGCTACAATAAATGCGGCCTCAGGATATATGGTTTCCAGTTTGCATAGAGTCCAGTGAAGTTCCTTGAGGGCTGTCGTGGTATCGGCTTGAGGGGGATATACACTGCTGTGACAATACCCAATGAGAATTCTCTTGGGGAGATAATATGGTGAGCATTTGATTGTGAGGAATTCTAGGTCAGGTGAACTAAAGGTCTTGATTTCCTGTATGTTGTTACGATTACACCATTAGTCGTTAATCATGATGTAACAAATCTCTTCGTCGTCTGAGGAGGAGTAGGAAGGATCGGACCAATATGAAGCGTGGTAAGTGTCCATGTTAATTATTAGACTGAACACAAAAACAAAATAACAAAGCGAATGAAAGAAACGAAACAGTTCTGTAAGGTGACATACACTAAACAGAAAACTACTACCCACACCCATAGTGGGAAAACAGGCTGCCTAAGTTTGGTTCTCAATCAGAGACAACGATAACCAGCTGCCTCTGATTGGGAACCATACCAGGCCTAAACATAGAAACACAACACCTAGACATACAACATAGAATACCCACATCACACCCTGACCAAACAAAAAATAGAAACATACAAAGCAATCTACGGTCAGGGCGTGACACATGAAACATTCACCCCCACCACTCTTCTTCCCAGAGAAATGTTTCTTTCTGTCGGTGAGACGGATAAAGAATCCCATTGGCTGTACCGACTTTGACAACATATCCCATGTGAGTGTATTATTATCCCTGATGTCTTCTGGAAAGCAACCCTTGCCCTAATTTCATCTACCTTGTTATCTAGAGACTGCACATTGGCGAGTAATATACCCGGAAGCAGTGGGTGTGTGCACGCATCCGGAATCTGACCAGGAGGCCACTCCGTCTACCTCTTCTGCGGTGACATTGTTTTGGGTCAGCCTCTGGAATTAGATCCAAAGCCCTGGGTGGTGGTGCGAACAAAGGATCTGCTTCAGGAAAGTCATATTCCTGGTCGTATTGTTGGTAAGTTGATGTCGCTCTGATATCCAATAGTTCTTCCCGGCTGTATTTAATAACACTTAAAATTTCCTGGGCTAACAATGTAAGAAATAATACATTTAAAAAAATACTGCATAGTTTCCTGAGGACTAGAAGCGAGGCGACCCTCTCTGTTGGCGCCATCTTGCAAAATTTCAGTCGCATCTCGTGCCCTAAACTCGTCTGTCCAACGCATGTAAATACTTTGCCCGCTCCATAGCAAGCTGCTCTATCTGCACTGAAGTAATTCATTCATGTTGAGCTAAATGTAAAATAATTACTATATCTGATGTTCCAAAAGGAACAGAGGGGACGATATAAACTGTTACTTTTTATTGGTTAGATCCAGTTCAGAACTCTATTTTACAATTTCGGAACAGTGGAACAGAACTAAATAAATATTGATTTTGTTCTGAACGAAACGATTGGAAAATAATTTCAGTTCCAACCCCTTCTTAAAATACTATATAGTTAAAGCGTTTGGTTTGTATTTCTTTACGTTTGGGTCAGTGGCAGACTACTGGCACATATGTCTCAAAATACTATAAAGTCAGAGTTACTGATTTGTATTTTTTCATAATTTGGGTCGGTGGCTGAGACTACTGGTACATATGCCCTCTCTGACATACCGTACACTGGGGGTTTACATTGCATCTCTCACTACATGTCTGTAGAAGGCAGTTCAAGCTTTCAGGATGAGGTGAACTCTGGTGAGGTTGGCACCTTTTTGACAAAATAAAGATGTGATCGTTTGATACCTGGTGCAAATAAGTGATAAGAATTAGGCAAGTCATTAAAAGTAGTAAATAAAAACATGTTTATTGAAATATCACACAAGTATAAGGGCAGGTTACAGAGCTCCATGTTACAAGTATTATCATGAAAAGGAAGAGTTCAGACATTTGAAAATCATAACATATATTTTGTGGTACACTTCTACAAAACCAAATGTATCCAGTCAGTCAACCTCAGCCACAATTGGTGAGGATTTGAGACTTCTGAAACCATCCTAGTATCAGCTATCATACTTTGGGGAAGCTAGGCCCCTGCAATGGCATTCTACAGCAAACCGGAAGTGTACAAAATAGCCAGGTCACACGGACACAGTCAAGATCAAAGTGGAATTCAGAGGAGGGGTGGGGCTTAACTTAGAATTATGCTGATCACAGGAGGCTGCTTAGGGGAGGTCAGCTAATAACAATGGCTGGAATGGAGTGAATGCAATGGTATCCATATGTTTGATGCGTTCAATAGCATTCCGTTTATTCAGTTCTAGCCATTACTATGAGCCCGCCCTCCCCAATTCAAGTGCCTGTGATACTGAATGGATGACTGCCACATCCTGTCTATCTGACACACCAGAGTAGATGGTTTCTTCCTCTCTCTGTTTTCTCCTCTGTCTCCTGGGCTTGGTACTCTTCATTTCAATGAACTTCAGGGCAGAATAGTTCAGGGCATCATTGTCACTGGGGAGCTTTGGGGATTAAACAAAGACTCACTCAATTCAGACTCTGGGTTAAATCTAATGCTGTAATATTTAGCTTTAATACTCTTATCCAGTCTCACTCTTGATACAGTAATTCTGCTAACCTGTTGGTCTGACGTGTTGGCATAAGGATTTCTGTACTGGCTCTGCTGAGAAGGGGTTCCTACTAAAAGATTAATAACAAAATATTCAAAACACTTGAAACATACTATGTATGTCATATTTTCTGCTTCAAAAGGAAGTAGGCTTGTGAAATGAAAACAATGTCCAGAGAGGGAAGTGATAAGAAGAGGGCCAGCCTTCACCCGTCTTTATGATCTATAACTATTGTTACTATTGCTTAGTATGAAGACTTTTACTGTACCTGCACAGTGTTCACATCGTGACCTCTTCAGTCTCACAAAGAGGAAAATGTTGACAATCACACTCAGGATCACAGCAGTTGTCAGGCAAGATAGAATAATGACAAAAATATGCTTACTCTGATCACCCAACAGATCTGAAACTTAAAAAACAAATATACAATACTTTAAAATTATTTTCTACTATTTCTTCTCAAACACTTTTACCCATAGACTGGTGATGTTGGCTTAAAAGTTGAGGATCTACTATCTCTTCACAGTTATATAAAGTGACAAAGCCCTATAGTGCTTCTGGAAAGTGTTCAGACCTCTTCCCTTTTTCCACATTTTGTTACGTTAAAGCCATATTCTAAAATGGATTAAATAATTGTTTTCCCTCATCAATCTACACAGAATACCCCATAATGACAAAGCGAAAAAAGGTTTTTAGAAGTGTTTGAAAATGTATTAAAAATTAAAAACCATAATACCTTATTTGCTATGAAACCCGAAATTGAGCTCAGGTGCATCCTGTTTCCATTGATCATCATTGAGATGTTTCTAAAACTTGATTGGATTCCACCTGTAGTAAATTCAATTGATTGGACATGATTTGGAAAAGCACACACCTGTCTATATAAGCTCCCACAGTTGACAGTGCATGTCAGAGCAAAAACAAAGCCATGAGGTCGAAGGACTTGTCCATAGAGCTCCGAGGCACTATTGTCGAGGCACAGATCTGGGGAAGCGCACCAAAAAATATCTGTAGTATTCAAGGTCCCCAAGAACAGTGGAAGAAGTTTGGAACCACCAATACACTTCCTAGAGCTGGCCACCCGGCTAAACTGAGCAATCAGGCAAGAAGGGCCATGGTCAGACAGGTGACCAAGAACCTGATGGTCACTCTGACAGAGCTCCAGATTTCCTCTGTGGAGATGGGAGAAGGAAAACCATCTCTGCAGCACTCCACCAATCAGTCCTTTATGGTAGAGTAGCCAGATGGAAGCCACTCCTCAGTAACATGCACTTGACAGCCCACTTGGAGTTTTCCAAAAGAAACATAAAAGACTCACAGAGCACGACAAACAAGATTCTCTGGTCCGATGAAACCAAGATTGAACTCTTTGGCTTGAATGCCAAGCGTCACGTCTGGAGGAAACCAGTCTCCGCTCATCACCAGGCCAATACTAACCCTACGGTGAAGCACGGTGGTGGCAGATTCATGCTGTGGGGAATATTTTTCAGTGGCAGGGACTGGGAGACTAGTCAGGATCGAGGGAAAGATAAACTGAGCAAAGTACAGAGAGATCATTGATGAAAACCTACTCCAGAGCGCTCAGGACCTGTCCTTGAGTGGCCCAGCCAGAGCTTGGACTTGAACTCTGTCGAACATCTCTGGAGATACTTGAAAATAGCTGTTCAGCGACACTCCCCATCCAACCTGACAGAACTTGAGAGGATCTGCAGAGAAGAATGGGAGAAACTCCCAAAATACAGTTGTGCCAAGCTTGTAGCTTCATACCCAAGAAGACCTGAGGCTGTATTCACTGCCAAAAGTGCTTCAAGAAAGTACTGAGTAAAATGTTGATATTTCACATTTAAATTTGCAAACATTCCTATGTTTTTGCTTTGTCGTTGTGGGGTATTGTGTGTAGATTGATGAGGGAAAATCATATTTAATCAATTTTAGAATAAGGCTATAACGTAACAAAATGTCAAAAAAGTCAAGGGGTCTGAATACTTCTTGAATGCACTGCTATGTAGGACACCCAGGCTCTTCTCACACTGATCACTACTCTCTCTATGGGTGTAAATTATTCCTGGATGGGATTCTCCTGAGCAACGTCTGAAACAATAGACACTGTTTTGTCCTGCAAAGGTCTCAGTGTGTATTCTACAGTTCAGTCACAGAGTCTCCTGGTTGGACTTACTCCGACAGACTTCTGAAGAGGGTGACAGAGTAAGATCATTGTGTGTAAATTGTATTTTCCTGTTATTTTTATTTATTGCCATTTTATTTGAATTGTATTGTGCAAAATGAATATTCAAAATTAGGGAAGGAAGTTAAGTTACCTTGGACAGTTAAAGCAATTAAACATTGATTTTGCCCACTAACATTGCATCACAGTATTATGTACAGAGCCTCCTAACTCTATCCTGGAGATTGTCAGGTTAAAGCTACCATCTTGTCTCTTCACACTCAGACGTTTAGTCTCGTTAAAGTCCTTGGTACAGTTGTAGACATATGAACTCTCTTGAGCGTGGTGAAATGATGATGCTATCAGAAGACGTTTCTCTCCAAAGGTCTGCTTTAACCGAGCAACATAGGTCATCATATCGGATTTACAAAAGCAAGGGAGAGACACAGTACCTCCCATCTCAGTACAAATCCCAGGGTCTGGTTGAACCATGTCCATATTCAATGCACAAACTGTAAAACATAAAAATAGAAATAAATCAAAAAGAATTTCTAACCATTATAAAGACAGTACATCTCATTATACTTTCCATACTCATACTATAACTAATGTAAATGGATTCAAAATACTATGGCATGAAATTATTTGAAAAAGCATCCACTTTTAAAATTCTTACTTACTTATCGAAGTAGGCGTAAAACAAAAACATTGTCCAATGTCATATCTTCATTGTAATGCCAATCCTTTCTGCATTGTATAGTGTGAGGGTCTGACAACGGGGCACCTCTTTTATGATGACACTTTACATGTAGCCGTCATACAGTAGGAGGGAACACTGAACTGAGAGACTCTATTGGCTGTCTGAACAGGAATAAAAGCTACAGTCTAGCAAGTGTGTTTACAACAGTTTGAGCAGCCCAGACAGACTTTTAAAGAAGACAATCAAGTCAGAGTTATTAGATCAAGCTGATTAAATCGTGGCTTGATACAATGCTTATTTATTTGTGAAATTAAACTTATTAAGAGCAATTTTTCTTTTGATGTTTGGACAAACAGTAAAGGATCATATTCCGCTTTCTAGTGCCTCTGGTACTAAGCCCATCCCAACCCAGCCCTGAGCCCATCCCAACCCAGCCCTGAGCCCATCCCAACCCAGCCCTGAGCCCATCCCAACCCAGCCCAGCTCAGAGGTAAAATGAATCCAAAATGTAGTAAGTTTCTCGCCCACAGCATACTGTATGGAACCTCCATTTTTGGTTCATGGTTTTCATCTTAGGCCTCCAACATTAAATAGTATTATCAGTGTGGCAATAGCATGGCCTATTAATTTCAGACCTTTGTTGGTTACTAATGCCCTTTTAAATATGGTATAGCTATATTTTTGCCCTTTTTTTATGTCAGCCCAGATCCTCTAATTAATTAACCTCAGTAGTGCCACTGCACTGTGCATGTCTCTTTTAAGTACATTATGTCTCTGTAGTACTTTGTCTTTGTAATACATGTCTTCTTTGATATAAGTATACATTAAGTATTTGAAAGAAAACAAATATTATTTGTCCAGCTGGTCATTCAACAGTTACAATACTCCAGATGACCAGTAGAAGGTCTATTGTGTCTAGAACATGTCTTGTCATGTACAGTATAAAGGTGAAGGGGGGAAGAGCAGAGTACATATGGGATAACACCAACAGAATGAAACAAGTCTATTGTATGTCAGTCTCTTTCCCTGTATATCCTTCACAGAAACATGCACTGACTGATGTGTAACACCTAAGAGTGCATGTCTGATTGGACACCAGTCAACCAGTCAACTTTCCAACCAATACATGACACATTTGATTCATTTTTCACTCCTGTTAGTATGGTTCTTATAGGAAGCAATCTATCAGAAGGAGGATCCTCCTCTATTGGTCTCCTTCTGACAGAGGAACCTGCAGTAGTTTTTGTGCTGTACAAGACTTGTCTGGTTGAGAATGTACTGAAAGTTCTCCCATGACATCATCATAAAGTCACCCCCCCCCCCGAGCCCATCGATATAGAATAGATTAAATTAACTGTCTCATGTGTGATACAGCACAGAGAGTTCAAATAGTTTTCATCAGCAGTTATTTGTGGTTTGTAACAGATTTCAGATAACAAAATATATGTTATAGTCAGTTTAATAAATGACTGTTTTGCTGTGGCTGTAAGCTGTCAGGGGCAACATGAACAACAAGTAAAGATAGTGAGAACAACAGTGACAACACATAGACATCCTGCTGAAAACCACATAGAGACACAGAGAGCAGGTAGGAGGGTACTGTGGGTACAAAGTCAGCAGGCCCACCTGACCAAAGCATAGACACAGCCTCATCTTGAGCTTACAGAAGACTGCAGAGTACCTGGGAACTTGTTCACTGTGTGGGGGTGGGTGTAAATAGGTTGTCTCCCATTCTTCTTCAACCACTCCCTGGAACTCAATTTAAAAAAAACGACACGTAAACATTTGTCATTGTCTTCATCACATAGAGATCACTCTGCTATCCATTTTATTTTGAGTGATTGCGTGGCTCCTCCTGGTAACTAAGCTACACTTTATAATATCTTAGTTGATGTTAGTATTAATAATTCAGTAATGTAGAATGCCAGGCCTGTTTGAGGCGTGTGAATACATGATGCGGAAATGTGTTTATAACATGTTACAGACTTCTAATAAGCATGTACTAACTATATTACCTTGTTTTAGATCATTAACATCCAAACGTTGTGTTATTTGGGCACTTGTCTGACCACTATTTCGGCTAGACACAAACTATCACAGGAAAGGACGTTTTCAACTAATCAACATTTTGAACATTTTCACAACTTCTAAAAATGCATGCGACTCTACTGGCGAAGCAGTCACGGGAACTTCAATAATCACTGCTGCTCCAAATTGAAAGATAAATGAATTGCAGTCCTGCAAGGTAGACTTATACGTTCACATTTTGTCAACGGTTTCTGAAAACTGCTACATCACAATGTGTACATTGTCATACTTGAAATCAGTCTCTCAACGACATACTGTTCAAATTATATTCAGCTAAGATTTTTATTTTTAGTTCAGGCTTTTCTCATGAAGAGAGTGACATGGTTGTTTGTGGTTTAGATGAACTGAGGTGTGTGTGGAAAGCACGTGATGAGGACTGAAAGTCATTGCTGGGATAGAGATGAGTTGAGCTGAGTGTTAAATCTAGTTAAGGCAGTCAGAACACCGCAGATATGTTTTTAGGATACATCTAAAAATAGTTTCAGACAAACTTAAACACCAGTCAATAGATGCATATTTACAGTGCATTATGCAACTAAAAAGAGCTTTGTGACTGAGCGCAAGCCTAATATGGTTGTTGCACACTGAATCTGTGGGTGAAATTTAAGAACTGAGACAAATATGAATGTAACCCAAACAAGATCTCCATATGTAAGCAGTTTAATGTTTTATTGGATCTACTCTAAAATGCTCAATAAACAAATTAGGCACATTTGGGCAATCTTGATACAACATTTTTTACATAAATACAATGTTTCATTGGATCAGTCTAAAATTTTGCTCATACACTAATGCCATTTAGTGGCCAAAATCTAAATTTTCCCTGGGCTGGAATAATACATTATGGCCTTTCTCTTGCATTTCAAAGATGATGGTACAAAAAAAAATACAAAAGAACGGTTGTTTTTTTCTTTGTATTATCTTATACCAGATCTATTGTGTTATATTCTACTACATTCCAGTCACACTTCCATAAACGTCAAAGTGTTTCCTTTCAAATGGTACCAAGAATATGCATATCCTTGCTTCAAGGCCTGAGCTACAGGCAGTTAGATTTGGGTATGTTATTTTAGGCGAAAATTGAAAGAAAAGGGGGTAATCCTTAAGAGGTTTTAATTCGGGATCGGTGACCCTTCCACGGGACGGTTGAGCTAACATAGGCTAATGTGATTAGCATGAAGTTATAAGTAACAGGAAAAATTCCCAGGACATAGACATATCTGATATTAGCAGAAAGGTTACATACTTGTTTATCTAACTGCACTGTCCAATTTACAGTAGTTATTACAGTGAAAGAATACCATGAAAAGTTATTAAAAGGAGCTTGAACAGAATACAACAAATTGTAACACACAATGAAAAAGCCATAGTTATACATATAGTGTGGGAAACAACAAATCAATTCACATTATTAAAGAGCATAAGTTGATGTTTCAGTCCATGTTTTGGCACCTCACCCCAGAGTACACAGTGTCTCTCTCCATGGTGCTCCTCTGTCTCTGTCTCCTCTGGCTCTTTGGCTTCTTGTGTTTGACATTCAGAGAAGCGTAATGGACCGACGTGAGTGTGTGATCATCTTCTTGATCCTAAGAGGAATAACAAAACAAATCAGGAAATGACCTGGGGCCTGTTGCACAAAAGTAGAATTAAGACATCCGGGATAAATGACTCAGCTGAGCTCAATGAAGCCAAAACATGTGCGTCCAGGCTTAATTGGTTGCACAAAGACCAAGCCAGGATGAGCAGACACGGATTCATTAAGCCAGGTGAAACCAATCCTGGATAGGTGCGCGCTCACGGCTCACTCAAATAGACCCCGCCACAGATCACAGATTAACTGATTTACCATGGCAACTAGAGCCGCGTACTTTTCCCCGTCGGAAGCACAAATCCTCATGGAGGCATACGAGGAGGTAAAAGATATAATTAAGAAGAAAGGCAACACCGCCACAGTGATAAAGCAAAGAGAAAAAGCGTGGCAAAGTATTGCAGACCGCCTGAATGCGTAAGTAGTGCACAATTACACACTCACCGCTCCGCTGAAACATCACAATTACAATTCAAATATTTAATTCACATCTCCAAAAATGCAGTTGTACTGTAATTATGAAACGGTTAATTTTTTTTATTGAAATGCACTGCAGATATGAGTGAAATTGTGTAAAGTAACTCCATCACACTGTATAAAGCTATGATAAAATTTTTGATATTTTTACTGAAAACAAGACAAAAATACCAAGTAATTTTTTGCAGTGTGACTCCATTAAGTGTGTGTGTGTGTGTGTGTGTGTAGATTAAACATGAACGGGCCAAAACGGACATGGCAGCAGGTCAAAATCAAATACAAGAACATTCTGCAGAATGGTATGGTCCCTGACTAATATTTAACAAAGCACAAGCATATATTGTACCCAGAAGGTGCCTGCTCACACATTGTCTGTACTGTTTTAGCAGTGAAAAAGAATACCCACAGACAAGGCACGGGTGGTGGGTCACCAAAGGCTGACCTTACCCCAGCAGAGGACATGGCCTTGGAGCTAAATAAAGGCAGGCCCGTCTTAGAGGGGATCCCTAGGGGGAAAGAGACGAGCATAGGTTCCTCCCAAGATGCCACCCGCTTCATTCAAGGTATGTCCTTCCATCTCTACATGGGATACAACCACATTCATATTGAATCAATTTGGACTGTCTGACTTTGGTTTACCTATTGCCTTGCAGTGTCTGGCAGCACTGTGTTCCTGTTAGAGCCACCAGCACAAGCACCAGACGATGCTGATCCAGTGAGTACTCCATCAAAGGCATACTGTAGGCCTGGCATGTCTTGTCTACTAGCTTCAATATGAATCCGATTAAATGTGATAGGGTGAAGGCCCCAGTGCAGCAGCAACAGCACATGATGGAGACGATGATGAGGAGGAGACCATCTCTCTGGATTCCAGAAGGCATGAGGTATCATGTTAAGACTGTGAAAGTACTATTTACTCTACAATGGTGAGGAGTCCTCATCAAAATCAAAAAATCTAATTTCTTTTACAGGACCCAGATGCTATACAGTGGGAAAACCAGCCTGGCAACATAGTGCGTATTAATAAAAGGACACCACATCCTGCCAAATTCCAGCTGCGCTAATTGTATTGTGTTCACAGAGCTCACAAGCTATCAGAAAGTTGTATGGCAACCACCTCCGGTGCCAAATAGAACTGGCAGACATAGACATTCAGTACAAGAAGAAAAAGATGGAAAATCTTGCACTGGAGTTCGAAATAAAAAAGAGGACAATTAGGAAACTGGACCTTGAAATAAAAAAACTTGAGAGGGAGGTGAGATATGCCTTCAATGTACACTGTATGCTAACTGTAACACAAATGTATTAATCATTATTTTTCTTTCCTCCCCCAGCTCCAAGAAGATGACACAGCTCAAAATAAAAATTTGGTATATTCTCGTAAAGTCAAGTGAGCCATGACATATGAGCTCTTATTGTGAGCACACAGGACGGTGGCATCTTTCTAAGGTTTTTTTTATTTTCCCAGCAATCAGTACAACCAAGTCATCGTTATAAGGCATCGCCCTCTTTTGCCCACCCCCCCCAGCACCAGGTGTGGCCACTAGCCTATATGAAGGCCCAAAATTGTGTGTTCCTTTCTGCTCTGACAATGGCATGCCCATTCGTGCGAGATGTGGTGGATGAAGAAGCACTTGTGCTGAGGAGAGCCTTCAGGTGAGAAAGGGTCTTCAGGGACCGGTTGGACCCACTGGCCTTCCCTGATGACCATCTATATGAAAGATACAGGTTTTCTGCAGATGGCATCAGGTATCTATGCAGACTACTGGGTCCCAGGATTAAGCACCGCACTGCACGGAGCCATGCACTGAGTGTGGAGCAAATGGTTTGTGTGGCCTTGCGCTTTTTTGCTAGTGGAGCCTTCCTGTACTCAGTGGGGGATGCAGAACAGCTGAACAAGGCCACAATTTGCCGCACAATAAGGAGTGTGTGTCTGGCTATCAAAGCATTAGCAGATGTCTTCATCTCCTTCCCTGGCCACAGAAGACTCTGTGACATCAAAGAGGAGTTCTATAGGATTGCAGGTAAGAGGATCTACAAATTACAGGACAACTGTTAACACATAGTAGGATACTCATTACTTTGTGTGACAGGTTTCCCCAATGTCATTGGTGCAGTGGACTGCACACACATAAGGATAAAAGCCCCCTCAGGTGCCCATGAGGCCGATTTTGTGAATAGGAAATCCTTTCACAGCATTAATGTTCAGGTGAACATAACTTTTTGATATTGTCCATTGACGAACACTCTGCATTGCCAGTGATGTGCATTGATTGGTGTAATATTCCTCATCTTATGATTTCAGATGGTCTGCAATGCTGACTGTGTGATCAGCAATGTTGTGGCAAAATGGCCTGGCTCAGTCCATGACTCCAGAATCTTTCGGGCCTCTGAAATCTATCAGTGCCTATCACAAGGTAAGCCACACAACCCCTATTTATAACCATCATGGCTGTGTCAAGAATATCACTGTGTTTATGAGGTAGTAATGATGAGATTTTGTGTTGACAGGTGAATTCTCTGGTGTGTTGCTGGGAGACAGGGGGTATGGCTGCCAGCCTTTTCTCCTGACACCTTTCACAGACCCCCAGGAAGCACAGCAGGCCTACAACCATGCCCATGCCAGGACCAGGGCCAGAGTTGAAATGACCTTTGGCCTCCTGAAGGCACGCTTTCACTGCCTTCACAAATTAAGGGTCAGCCCTGTTAGGGCATGTGATATTACTGTGGCTTGTGCTGTCCTCCACAATGTGGCCTGCCTGAGGAAGGAGAGGGCCCCCAGAGTGCCACCAACCATGGACTGGGACAATCCGGCAATCTTCCCTGATGACGACAGTGGTTAGATTAGATTCTGTGCTTTCCATCTTGTAGAGTCACTGTGACTTCAGTTTTGAAAGGAGCTGATGGTTTACCTGCTTTGTTTTGTCCTTATTCAATAAAGGAACATAATGTTACACATTGTGTTTTTATATTCATATGGAATGTGTATTTGTTTATATGACAGAGTACTAGGGCCACACTGAAGAAAAAGGATAAAGTCATAAATTTATGAGGCTGGTTCTTTCTGCAGAAAAGCTACATAGTGTTTTTACAGTTTTGATACTTATGACAATGTGATACTTAATATTCTGGCACATCAGCATGTCTTTGTTTATGAAACCATACTGAAGTACAATTTCACGAAATGCCCCACATCTGTCATTTTAACAACTGTCCTCCTTTAAAACAACTGGTTACAATATTATGACTTGTGTTTTTTTCCCCTCTGTGGCCCTAATATTCTAGCATTTTATATATAGCCTTATAGTCTATGGGAAACTGTAAATTATCTAATGATAGCAACATCATCTAAAAATCATTTTTTATCCAAAATCATTGAAATTAATGATCACAAACGTTTAAATAACAGTGGGTCTAGTTATATGTGATAACAATGTATAGTGAGCAGTGAAATAACTATTGGTTTCCATTTGTGGTGACTGCTGACTGACATTAGGGATGAGATTAAATAGATCCTGGAATTTAGCCTGGTCTGGAGCAGGCTAGCTCCACAGAATAAATCTCCATGGTAATTTATACCATAACATATCCTCCTGCCCCCTATCCATCTTTAGTGCAACCGGATTACGGATCAATTGAGCCAGGATCACCAAGATATCCTGGCTTAATCCCTTATCCTAGTTTTGTGCAACAGGCCCCTGATCATTTGATAGAAGGATCTGTTTACAGTTCATCCAAAAATGTTATATATCTTTATGGTCTGCATACCTGAGTATGAGAACCGGCGACTGCCAGACCACTTGTCTGAGGGTGCTTTCCTTTTAGTAAAACACATGAAGGAATCATCATCATACAATCAGTTTCATGACTAAAACATATCGTAAACCTCACCAACATCTTAATCATATATTGTTGGCAATGATAACGCTTACCTCTGCACAGTAGAGAGGTTTTCTTGATCATCTTATACAAAACATAAGCAAGGACAATGATGAGGATGACACAAAGAGCCAACGCTACACCCAGACAGTACACCAAGAGAAGATGGTCCTCTTTACAACCATCTGTGGAAATACAGACAGTGACAGAGGAGATTCAGGACATTTTGCTCCACCAGACATTGAGTTTATTCATAGCACCATGAAAGAATATCAGAACATATCAGAATGATTATTTACGGTCAACATCCAGCTTGGTCCCGTTCCCAAACAGTATCTCCCCACATGAGGCCACTGCACAGTAGTAAGTCCCAGCATCAGAAAGGCTGAGGTTCCTCTTGGGGAGGTTGTAGACACAGCTCTGTGTAGGAGACCCAGCCTCTGTGCAATTCTCACACTGATCACTCCTGTCTCTATTGGTGTAAAGGATTCCTGGACGGGATTCTCCTGAGCCATGTCTGAACCAAAAGACACGGTGTTCTCCTGCACAGGTCTCAGTGTGAATTGTACAGTTCAGAGTCACAGAGTCTCCTGGCTGGACTGACTCAGACACAGGCTGCTGGTGCACAGACATGCTGTTGGACTCTGAACCTGAAGAGAGTGACGGAGTAAGATCATAGTGTTTAAATTGTATTTGCCTGATATATACTGTACATTTATTGCCAAATTCTAAAGTATATTTCTAATTTAATGGTGCAAAATTTAAATCCCAAATTAGGGAAGGAAGTTAAGTTACCTTTTACAATCAATAAAGTTCCATCTCCAAATTTGACTTTGCCCACTTTCATGGCACCACAGTAGTATGTAGCAGAGTCCCATGGCTCTGTCTTAGAGATGGTCAGGTTAAAGCTGTCAACTCCTTTCTTCACACTCAGATGTTTAGTCTCAGTGAAATTCTTGGTAAAGTTGTTGAAGTAAAAATATTGTCCACTGGAAAGTGTCGATGTCATGAGAAGGGGTTTCTGTCCAAGAGTCTGCTTGAACCAAACAACATCGGTATTCACATCAGTTGGCCAAAAGCAAGTGATATTCACACTAGCTCCCCGGTGAGTAACCATCACTGGGTTTGGTTGAACAATGTCCTTGGTTAATGCACAAACTGTAAATCCAAACAAACATGGATTAAAGATCAAGATAAAGACAAAATTACATCGAAAATACTTGCTTCAAAGTCATTCAAATGGATTCTAAAAGCCAATAGTATATAGATTGTTTTAAAGGATGTAAATAAAAATGTCTTACCGGAGTTGGCATAAAACAAAAAGATTGCCCAATGTCTGATCATCTTTGTAACGTCAATCCTTTCTGCACTGTATAGAATGAGGGTCTGACAACGGGGCACCTTTTATGTGATGGCACTTTACATAGCTTTTATACAGTGTAGGAGGGAACTCTGAAACAAGAGATTGTATTGGCTGTTTGAACAGGAATAAAGAGTACTGTCTAGCAAATATGTCGTCTGGTTTACCACAATTTGAGCAGGAAAAAGACATTGTAAAGCAAGTCAGAGTTATTGTTTTGAGACAATCAAATAGTGGCTTGATTCAGCTGGTTACTTATTTGGGAAATTACACTTTAATTACATACCAGTTCTCTTATGATGTTTGGGCAAACAGTGAATGATCCTATTCTGCTCTCTAGTGCCCCCAATTCTGAACCCATCCCAACCCAGCCCAGCTCAAAGGTTAAATTAATCCATAGTATGTTTTTAGTCTGTCTGATACCTAACTCATAACAAAGACAGTAAAAATGGGGACTGATAAGCTTTGCTAATTAAATCAAAATCAAATTCACTTGTCACATGCTTCACAAACTAAAAGTGAAATGCTTACTTGCGGAATCTTCCCAACAATGCAGAGAGAAAAAAATGAAATAATAGAAAAGTAATTACATGAGGAATAAATACATAATGACTAACGATAGCTTGGCTACATACACGGGATACCACCACCAAGTCGATGTGCAGGGATATGAGGTAATTGAGATAGGTATGTACATAAAGGTAGCGATAAATTGAATAGGCATCAGAATAGAAAATGATCAGTGACAGCAGCGTATGTGATGAGTCAAAAGAGCGTCAAGCAAATAGTCTGAGTAGCTATTGGTTAACTATTTAGCAGTCTTATTGCTTGGAGGTAGAAGCTGTTCGGGGTCCTGTTTGTTCCAGACTTGGTGCATCGGTACTGCTTGCCGTGCAATAGGAGAGAGAACAGTATGACTTGGGTGGCTGGAGTTTTGACAATTTTTAGGGCCTTCCTCTGGGCCTGTTGTAGAGGCCCTGGATTGCATGGAGCTCGGCCCCAGTGATTAACTGGGCCATACGCACTACCCTCTGTAGTCCCTTGCAGTCGAATGCCAAGCAGTTGCCATACCAAGCGGTGATGCAGCCATTCAAGATGCTCTCAAGGGTGCAGCTGTATAACATTTTGAGGATCTGAGGGCCCATACCAAATCTTTTCAGCCTCCTGAGGGGGAAGAGGTGTTGTTGTGCCCTCTTCACGACTGTGTTGGTGTGTGTGGAACATGGGAACAGTTGTGTTTGACCCGACCACAATGGTATTTTACTGTAACAAATTGACAACAGTCTGTGCGGGTTTTGACATTATCGATCATAGTCTGCTGCTGGAAAAATGTAAATGTCATGCCTTTACAGTCCTGCTATATTGTGGATGAAGAGTTAATTGTATAACAGAACACCAAGGGTTTTCTTTAATGGAAGCCTATCCAACATGATCCATTTAGAATCAGGAATTCCACAGGGCAGCTGTCTAAGCCCCTTACTTTTTCAAACTTTACTAATGAAATACCACTGGCTTTGAGTAAAGACCGTACGCAGATGACTCAATACTATACACGTCAGCTACTACAGTGAGTGAAATCACTGTAACACTTAACAAAGAGCTGCAGTTGGTTTCAGAATGGGTGGCAAGGAATAAGTTAGTCTTAAATATTTCAAAAACTTAAAGCATTGTATTTTGGACAAATCATTCACTAAACACTAAACCTCAAATAAGTCTTGTAATAAATAATGTGGAAATTTAGCAAGTTGAGGTGACTTAACTGCTTGAAGTATCCCTGGATTGTCAACTGTCATTGTCAAAACATGGTGATACAACAGTGGCTAAGATGGGGAGAAGCGCTGCTCTGCCTTTTTAATTAACATCACTATCAACAAGGCAGGTCCTACAATCCCTAGTTTTGTCGCTCCTGAACTACTGTTCAGTCATGTGGTCAGGTGCCACAAAAGAGGGACCTAGGAAAATTACAATTGGTTCAGAACAGGGCAGCACGGCTGGCCCTTAAATGTACACGTAGAGCAAACATTAATAATGTGCATGTTAATCTCTCATGGCTCAAAGTGGTGGAGAGATTGACTTCATCACTACTTGTTTTTGTAAGAACTGTTGATATGTTGAATGCACCGAGGTGTCTATTTAAACTTCTAGCATACAGCTCGGACAACCATGCATATCTACACAATCCGCAAGTCTAGAACAGAGTATGATGCGCAGTACTATGTAGAGCCATGACTACATGGAACTCTATTCAACATCAGGTAAATGATACAAGCAGTAGAATCAGATTTAAAAAACAGAATAAAAATACACCTTATGGAACATCTGGGACTGTAAAGAGACACACACAGAGGCACAAACAAACGCTTATACATACACATGATAAGGTATCCATCAGGCACACGTACACATGGATTTTGTATTGTAGATATGTGGTAGTAGAGTGGTGGCCTGAGGGAACACACTTAATGTATTGTGAAAAGTGTTATGAAAAGTATTTGAAATTGTATATAACTACCTTAATGTTGCCGGACCCCAGGAATGGTAGCTGGGGATCCTTAATAAATACAAATGATAATTCCTTAGTGATGTGGACACCAAGGAACTGGATTGGGTTCAGGGTGTCTGGGATGATGTTGTTGATGTGAGACATGACCAGCCTTTCAAAGCATTTCATGGCAACTGATGTGAGTACAAAGGGGCGATAGTCATTTAGACAGGTTATGTTGCCGTTCTTGAGCACAGGGACTATGGTGGTCTGCTTGAAACATGTAGGTATTACAGACTGGGTCAGGAATAGGTTGAACATGTCAGTGAATACACTTGCCAGCTGGTCAGCGCATGCTCTGGTAATCCGTCTGGACCTGCTGCCGTTTGATTGTTAACCTGTTCAAAGGACTTACTCACATCGGCTACGGAGAGCATGATCACATAGGCGTCCGGGACAGCTGGTGCTCTAATGCATGGTTCAGTGTTGCTTGCCTCGAAGTGAGCAGATATTTAACTCGTCTGGAAGGCTTGCATCACTGGAGAGTTCGCAGCTGGGTTTCCCTTTATAATCTGTGATAGTTTGCAAGTAATGCCACATCCGACGAGCGTAAAAACCGGTGTAGTAGGATTCGATCTTGGTCCAGTATTGACGCTTCGCCTGTTTGATATTTAGCCTAAAGGAATAGCAGGATGTCTTATAAGCATCCGGATTAGTGTCCCTCAGATTTAGCTCATTGCAGATGTTACCTCTAATCCATGGCTTCTGGTTGGGATACATACATACGGTCACTATGGGGATGACATCCTCAATGCACTTATTTATGAAGCCTGATGTGGTAAACGTATTCAAGTCTGTGCTAGCGAAACAGTCTTGTAGTTTAAAATCAGCTTCATCTGACCACTTCCACATTAAGGGTGCCACTGGTACTTCCTGTTTGAGTTGATGCTTGTAAGAAGGAATCAGGAGGATACAGCTGTGGTCATATTTGCCAAATAGTGTGCGAGGCAGAGCATTGTATATGTCTCTGTGTACAGAGTAAAGGTGATCTAGAGTTCTTTAGCCTCTAGTTGCACAGGTAACATGCTGACAGAAATTAGGTAAACGGATTACGACCCATAGCCTGGCCTGCTAGGCTTCAGAGGGGAGGGGAGCCTACTGCAGGAGTTAGAAAGAATTAGTTTGTGTCCTTGAGAGAGGTCTGTGAGAATGAGATGGTGTGCTAAGGCAGGGAATTTGTAACCGTTACAATACTCCAGATGACCCATAGGAGGTCCGTTGTGGATAGAGGTGGACAGTTCTTGAGAGCATCATTTGTGTATATGGGGGAAATTCCTACAGAATGAAACAAATCTAACAAATATATCATTCTCATTCCCTATCATTCACACAGATATCCATTACTAACTGAACTGTATCACCTTAGAGTTTAGTAGGGGTCAGGGGTTTACCTGGGTGGGCAGGGCTCTTGGCTGTAGCCTGGATACACCTTCTACTCTACACTCTGTAAATTAATGATTACAGATTAATAATTTATACAACTTTTCTACTGGTAAGTAGTAAGATACTTTGTGGGTCTGCATGGCAGTGGTCTGTGTTTCTAATTGTCATGGGCGTGAACAACGAAGAATAAGAGCAACTGATTGACACCACATATAGTAGACATCCTCCTAAAAACCACAGTGTGTACCAGGGTATTAGGCCTATCCAAAGCGCAGTGATGGCGTCGTTTTGAGCTCACAGCAGACCAAAGTGCTCAGATACCTGTTAACTGCTCACTGAGTGCGTGATGCGTGGGTGGGTTTATCATGGTAACAGTAGGTTGTCTCAGAAGCCCTATGCACAAACATTCATACAGACATGTTGTACATACAGAACACAAGAGAAAGACTAATTCAATTTCAGGTGGTATCAGTTGTTTAAGTTGTTGACACAGGATGCTGTAGAAAGGTCTTGTAAGTAATTATCTTGAAGGTTTTACTTGTTTGTTGGTTTGTGGTTGTCTCACCACTCTGGACAGACCTGAGTTAAATAGTAGACTATTTGTTTTCTCACACTTACTTTAGGTGCTCTTGATTTATCTTGCCTCCATTGCGCCGGTCAAGCTTAGCAAGTGTACATAAAGAATTGGAAAGGAAACTAACACTATTTTGACCATGTCATTCAACAGTTACAATACTCCAGACGACCAATAGGAGGTCTGTAGTGCATAGAGCATGTCTTGTCTTGTCATGTACAGTATGACGGTGAATAGGGGTGGAGCATCATGAGTACATGTGGGGGAAACACCTACAAAATGAAACAAGTACATTTTTGTCATTCTTACATTCCCTGTATATAATTTACAGAATCACGCACTAACTGATGTGTAACACCCGAGAGAGTACATGGCTGACATGACCACCCAGCTTATTAACGAATACATGTGACACATTTTATCTAGTCTGTTTCACTCTCTGGTTAGCGTTGTTCTAATAGGAAGCAATCTCTTGGGTATAGAGGATCCTCTTCTATTGGTCTCCTTCTGACAGAGCATCCTGCAGTAGTCTTATAAGACTTGTCTGATTAAGAATGTACTGAAAGTCCTCCCATGACATCATCATAAACTGGCCCCTCCCCCTGAGCCCATAGATCTAGAATAAATGTATCACACATGAGACAGTTCACTCAGAGTTCAAATAGGGTTCATCAGCAGTTCGTTGTGGTTTGTAACTGATATATGATAACTAAATATATAGAGTCTGTTTTAAAAATAGCTTGTTTTGCTGTGGATGTAAGCTGTCAGGGCCAACATGATCAAAATGTTAAGATATTGATAACAACATTGACACCACATAGACATCCTGCTGAAAACCACATAGAGACACAGAGAGCAGGTAGGAGGGTCCCGTGTGCTTACAGCAGCCATCAGGCCCTCCCACCAAAACGTAGATACGACCTCATCTTGTGCTTACAGCAGACTGCAAAGTACCTGTGAAAAGTACCTGCAGTTCTTTGTGGTTTGTAAGTGATATATGACAACTAGATATATATATATATTAGTGTCCGTTTTATAAATAACTGTTTTGCTTTGATTGTAAGCTGTCAGGGGCATCATGAGCAGCAAGTAAAGATAGAGAGAACAAACGTGACACCACGTAGACATCCTGCTGAAAACCACATAGAGACATAGAGACACAGAGAGCAGGTTGGATGGTCCTGTGTGCACAAAGCCAGCATGCACACCTGACCAAAATGTAGATACGACCTCATCTTGTGCTTACAGTAGACTGCAGAGTACCTGTGAATTTGTTCACTTTGTGGGGGGTGGGGGTGAATGACATGCAACCAACACAACTAAAAGATGACAACACATTACAGAGAAATGACTTGAATAAATAGGTTGTCTCACATACTTATTCAACTACTCCCTGGAAGTCAATACAAAACTACACACAAACACCAGTCATTGTGTTCATCATATAGAGATCACTTTTCTATCCATTTTATTTTGAGTGATTGTTTTGCTCCAATTTATAACATAGTAGATGTTAGTTGTAATGAACTAGTGACGATGACTGCCTAGCCTGTTTGATGCATGTTACTCTATGATGCTGAAATGGATTCATAACCTGTAATTGATGTGTAAGTATGTAATTATTACCTTGTTATAGAGTCTGACATTTGGAACCTTTTGACAACTTCTAAAAGTTGCTGAAACTCTAATGTTGAGCTAGCCATGAGGACGTCCATGTATACTGCTGCTCCCTATTGAAAGACAATATAATTGCAATACTTCAATGTGCACATTAAATACATTAAAACTGCTCAGTTTGCACTACTTTTCTCATGAAGAGAGTGAGTAGTGCTCTTAGTGACATGGATGCTTGTGGTTTTGATGCACTGAGGTGTGTGAAGACAGTGTGTGGTGAGGACTGATGGTAATTTCTGGGGTTTAAAGATGAGTTAAGCTGAGTGGAAAATCCATTTAGGGCCGTCAGAACACCACAGAGATCTGATACAGGATACAGCTTAAAAAAGAGAGCTTTAGAAAAGCTGTTTTATATAGAGCATAATCCGTATATGGTTTTGCACACTGAATCTGTGGGTGAAATAATCAGCACCTCACAACCCTGAGCTACACACTCCACTCCCCTTCCCCCATGACCGTCTGGAACCTAAGAGTCTAGCGGGTAGCATAAACCTGCCTCTCAAACTCTCTCTGACCTGTGTCACTGCCCTGACAGGTTGTTAGGGAGGTTATTAGGGGGTCGGACATCTGTTCATCTTCTTGACGATGCAGGTCACACAATACTTGCACTCTACCTCAATCAGTGGCAGAGAGCAACATCTCTGTCTCTACCCATCAACAACTGTACTCAATAACATCTATCTGGGCTTGTGGGGTGGTGTGCATGCACAGTGAGTTATGTGATATTTGTTGTTTGTTCTTCATAGTTAGTTACGATTGTATGCTGCCTTTGTGTATAGCTGTATTGTAATGTGTAGGTAGCATATACATTTTCATACAGCCCTCCCCTTTTTAATAGCCTTGTTGCTCTACTTGTGCTATTAGATAGTATTATGTACCGTGGATTCATTACCTCTCTTTTAGAACTACTACCATTCCACTACCTTTCCCACTTTTTATTCCCATGTACATTCCTATGTCCATCTCCACATTCATCTCCAGTGTGTGTAAATACATTTCCTGTGTGTGTCAACTCTTGGACTGCCTTATGCCCCTCTATCTGGGGGCGGTGTCAGTGGGTCGCAAACCAGTCGAATACGTAGAGCCGGTTCACTCTCTTTCACCACTGTTCTGTCCTGCCGATGTATTGAAAAAGCAGCTAGATTTTTATTTACCATGTCCTTGTCAAAATCAAATCAAATCAAATGTTATTTGTCACATACACATGGTTAGCAGATGTTAATGCGAGTGTAGCGAAATGCTTTTGCTTCTAGTTCTGACAGTGCAGTAATATCTAACAAGTAATCTAACAATTCCACAACAACTACCTGTTACACACAATGTAAAGGGATGGAATAAGAATATGTACATATAAATATATGGATGAGCGATGGCAGAGCGGCATAGGCAAGTTGGCAATAGATGGTATAAAAAATGGTATATACATGTGAGATGGGTAATGTAAGATATGTTAACATTAAGTGGCATAATTTAAAGTGACAAGTGATCCATTTATTAAAGTGGCCAATGATTTGAGTCTGTATGTAGGCAGCAGCCACTCTGAGTTAGTGATGGCTGTTTAACAGTCTGATGGCATTGAGATAGAAGACGTTTTTCAGTCTCTCTGTCCCAGTTTTGATGCACCTGTACTGACCTCGCCCTCTGGATGGTAGCGGGGTGATCAGGCAGTGGCTTGGATGGTTGTTGTCCTTGATGATTTTTTTGGCCTTCCTGTGACATCGGGTGCTGTAGCTGTCCTGGAGGGCAGGTGATGCGTTATGCAGACTGCACCACCCTCTGGAGAGCCTTGCAGTTGTGGGCGGTGCATTTGCCGTACCAGGCGGGGATACAGCTCGACAGGATGCTCTCAATTGTGCATCTGCAAAAGTTTTAGGGTTTTAGGTGACAAGCCAAATTTCTTCAGCTTCCTGAGGTTGAAGAGGGACTGTTGTGCCTTCTACACCACACTGTCTGTGTGGGTGGACCATTTCAGGTTGTCAGTGATGTGTACGCCGAGGATCTTAAAACTTTCCACCTTCACCACTACTGTCCCGTCAATATGGATGGGGGTTGCTCCCTCTGCTGTTTCTTGAAGACCTCGATCATCGCCTTTGTTTTGTTGACGTTGCGTGAGAGGTTGTTTTCCTGACACCACACTCCGAGTACCCTCACCTCCTCCCTGTAGGCTGTCTCGTCGCTGTTGGTAGTCAAGCCCACTACTGTTGTGTCGTCTGCAAACTTGATGAACGAGTAGGAGGCGTCATGGCCATGCAGTCATGCGTGAACATGTCTGCGTTCAGCCACGACTCAGAGAAACATAGGATTATACAGTTCTTCAGTTCACGTTGATAGGCTAGTCTCGAACGGATTTCATTCAGTTTATTCTCCAGTGATTGTACCTTCGTAACTAGAACGGAGATTATAAGTGGTTTATAAACTCTTTGACGTAGTTTCGCAGGCATCCCACACACCAGCATCTATATTTGGGTTGCCTCCTTCATCTTCAAGTGTCGGGATTTGGGCCTGGTCCTGGATAATCAAATGGTATCGCCTCTGACTCATTGAAGTAGAAGTCCTCATCCAAACTGAGGCTAGTGATAGCTGTTCTGATGTTCAGAAGCTCTTTTAATCATAGGAAACCATGGTGGAAACATCATGTACAAGAAAAAGTTAAGATCTGCTCCAAAAATACACAAAATAGCACAATTGGTCCCTCCAGCGCCATTCCACATGAACATCAGCATTATGCACTCAGTATTATGGAAATAGATTTCGGATAAGGCAATATGATCGACTACAGTCCTGTCAAGGGGGTGTACTTGTACATCAAGCTGCCTCCTTCTACAGAAACAGGATATAGGTTGCGGTTCCCATGAGCTGTTCTGGCTCGCAAAAGCCAAGGCTCATGCTAGGCTACCTCCTTTTGACAACTAACTAGAAAACCTCCTGACTTCAGAGTCGAAAATGAAAGGGGCTGTGCTTTTTTACTGATAGGTTCTCCCCTGTGTCTTTCTCACTCAAACACCCACATGGACAGCCACACACAATCCCCTGTGTCTTCTATGATACAAGTGTACCCTACGTCTTTGAAAGTAAACAAATAGAATCTTGACCGGGACATTCAACAGTTACTGAAAAACAGCAACGCAGCTTTACGTGTTTACTAGTCTGTGACCAACTGACAGCCAAAGAGTTGGCACACAGGAACTTCATTCACACGCCCAGGAGATGTACATGGGGATGGAACGTGGGAAAGGTTGTGGTTCTGTAGAAGGAATTAAAATGCAATCAATATACTGTAAATGCGATATTACAAGAGCTGTAGTAAACAGTAATACAGGAATGTATGAATGGTATATAATCCCTGAAAATGTTTATAGGCCACAAACTGTACAGAGGCAGCATACATAATGTAACAATAGCTAACTATTAAGAACAATATAGACATGTCCCACAACTCACTTCGTGCATGCACACCATCCCACATGTCAAAAGAGATATGAGTGAGTCCAGCTTTTTGTTTTGAAGGACAGAGATGAGCTTGCTGCTCTTTCTGTTACTGGTGACTGAGATGGGGAGACAGGAATTTGGGATCTGGGACCCAAGATGACTGCCTGTGATCGGCTGACACCATGGTGTGATAAAGCACCTGGCAAAGATGACCCCTTGCAACCAATCGTTTTGGCTAGGGCCAGAGGTGTGAGGGGCCAGTTTACGACCCCTAGCCTGCTAGGCTCCAGAGGGGAGGGGAGCCTACTGCAGGAGTTAGAAAGTTAAAGAGTTTGTCCCTGGGAGAGGCCTCTGAGAATAATATGATGGGCTACGAGTCAACAGCAGGGAATTTGTAACAGTTACAATACTCCAGGTGACCCATACCTGGGTGGGTAGGGCTCGTGGATGTAGCCTGGATACACATTCTACTCTACTAACGATTACAGTTGGAGAATTTATAAAACCTTTGAACTTGTAAGTAATAAGATACTTTGTTGGTCTGCATGGCAGTGGTCTGTGTTTCCAATTGTCATGGGCGTGAACAACGCAGAATAAGAGCAACTGACTGACACCACATACAGTAGACTTCCTGCTGAAAACCACACAGTGTGCACAAGGGTTTCAGTCCTATCCAAAGTGCAGTGATGGTGTCGTTTTGAGCTCACAGCAGACCAAAGTGTTCAGATACCTGTGAACAGCTCACTGAGTGCATGATGCGTGGGTGGGTTTAGGATGGTAACAGTAGGTTATTTCTTTCAGAAGCCCTATGCACAAACATTCATACTGTATGTACAGAATGCAAGAGAAAGATTTCAGTTGGTATCAGTTGTTTTAGTTGTTGACACAGGATGCTGTTGAATGGTCTTGTAAGTAATTGTTTTGAAGGTTTTATTTGTTTGTTGGTTTATGGTTGTCTCACCACTCTGGACAGACCTGAGTTAAATAGTAGACCATTTGTTTTCTCACACTTACTTTAGGTGCTCTTGATTTATCTTGCCTCCATTGCACCGGTCAAGCTTAGCAAGTGTACATAAAGAATTGGAAAGGAAACTAACACTATTTTGACCATGTCATTCAACAGTTACAATACTCCAGACGACCAATAGGTCTGTAGTGCACAGAGCATGTCTTGTCTTGTCATCTACAGTATAAGAGTGAGCAGGGGTGGAGCGTCATGAGTATAAGTGGGGGAAATACCTGTAGAATGAATCAAGTACATTTTAGTCAGTCTTACATTCCCTGTATATCATTTACTAACTCCTGAGAGTGCATGGCTGACATGACACCCCAGCTTAATACATGTGACACATTTTGTCTAGTCTGTTTCACTCTGTGGTTAGTGTTGTTCCAATAGGAAGCAATCTATCAGAAGGAGGCTCCTCCTCTATTGCTCTCCTTCTGACAGAGCATCCTTATAAGACTTGTCTGATTCAGAATGCACTGAAAGTTCTCCCATGACATCATCATAAACCGTCCCCTCCCCCTGAGCCCATAGATCTAGAATAAATGTATCACACAGGAGCCAGTTAACTCAGAGAGTTCAAATAGGGTTCATCAGCAGTTTGTTGTGGTTTGTAACTGATATATGATAACTAAATATATAGAGTCTCTTTTAAAAGTAGCTGTTTTGCTTTGTATGTAAGCTGTCAGCGGCAACATGATCAAAACGTTAAGATATTGATAACAACATTGACACCACAGACATCCTGCTGAAAACCACATAGAGACACAGAGAGCAGGTAGGAGGGTCCCGTGTGCTTACAGCAGCCAGCAGGCTCTCCCACCAAAATGTAGATACGACCTCATCTTGTGCTTACAGCAGACTGCAAAGTACCTGTGAAACTGTTCACTGTGTGGGGGTGAGTGTTAGTGACATGCTATCAACACAACTAAAAGAGGACAACACGTTAGAGAGAGTTGACTTGAATAAATAGATTGTCTCCCATTTGATGCATGTTATTCCATGATGCTGAAATTGATTCAAAACCTGTAATTGATGTGTAAGCATTTAAATATTACCTTGTCATAGAATCTAACATTTTAAACATTTTGACAACTTCTAAAAGTTCCTGAAACTCTATTGTTGATCCAGTCATGAGGACTTCCGTGTATACTGCTGCTCCCTATTGAAATTTAGTAGAATTGCAATACTTCAATGTCCACATAAAATAAATACACAGTTGGTAGATTATTTATTAAAACTACTCTGTTACAGTGTCCACATTGTGATATTTTTTTTCAACATTATCAACTGTAATATACTCAGCTATGACATGTATTTTTCGTTCAGGCTTTTCTCATGAAGACAGTGAGTTGTGCTCTTAGTGACATGGATGTTTGTGGTTTTGATGCACTGAGATGTATGAAGACAGTGTGTGGTGAGGACTGGTGGTCATGGCTGGGGGTTTGCGATGAGTTAAGATGAGTGGTTGATCAATTTTGGGCCGTCAGATTACCACAGAGATCTGATACAGGGTACAGCTTAAAAATAGTTTTAGAAAAGCTTTGTTATATTGAGCATAAGCCGCATATGGTTGTTGCAGACTGAATCTGTGGGGTAAATTGTTGTGGAAATGTAAGGACAGAGGAAAATATGAATGCAAATCACACCATACCACATACGACAGCAGATTAATTTTGATTTGATCTAAAATACACAACATTATCAATGTAAATAGGAGTTTGACAGAATACAAGCCATTGTTTTGTACAACAATTACACTGAAAAGCCACAAGTTACACATAAGCATAAAACCCAGAGAAAGAAATGCAAGTCTATACGGAGGAAAAGTCTGCGTTTCAGTCCATGTTTTGGCACCTCAGCCCAGAGTACACAGTGTCTCTCTCCATGGTGCTCCTCTGTCTCTGGGTCTTTGGCTTCTTGTAGATGACATTCAGAGCAGCGTAATGGACCGGCATCAGTGTGTCATTGTCTTCTTGATCCTAAGAGGAATATCATAGTAAGTAGTAAGTCCCAGCATTAGACAGGCTGAGGTTTCTCTACGGGAGGTTGTAGACACAGCTCTGTGTAGGAGACCCAGCCTCAGGGCTCTTCTCACACTGATCACTCCTGTCTCCATGAGTGTAAATGATTCCTGGATGGGATTCTCCTGAGCCATGTCTGAGCCAATAGACAATGTGTTCTCCTGCACACGTCTCAGTGTGTACTGTACAGTTCAGAGTCACAGAGTCTCCTGGATGGCCTGACTCAGACACAGGCTGCTGGAGCACAGACATGCTGTTGGACTCTGAACCTGAAGAGCGTGACGGAGTAAGATCATAGTGTAAATTGCATTGGCCTGGTATATTCATTTATAAGCCAATTCTAAAGTATATTTTTAATTTGATGGTACAAACCTAAAATCCAGAATTAGAGAAGGAAGTTAAGTTATTTTGACAATTAAAACAGTTAATTCTCCAAATTTGACTTTGCCCGCTTCCATAGCACCACAGTAGTATGTGGCTGAGTCCCATGGCTCTGTCTTGGAGATGGTCAGGTCAAAGCTGTCAACTCCTCTGTTCACACTCAGATGTTTAGTCTCAGTAAAGTCCTTTGGTAAAGTTGTTAAAGTAAAAAATATCTTAGCCACTTTAAAATGACGACGCCATGAGAAGGGGTTTCTGTCCAAGAGTCTGCTTGAACCAAGCGACATTGGTATTGACATCAGTTTGCCAAAAGCAAGTGATATTCACACTACCTCTATGGTGAGTAACCATCACTGGGTTTGGTTGAACAATGTCCTTGGTTATTAACGCACAAACTGTCAAAGAAAACAAACAATACAGACCAAAGACCAAGATAAAGATAGAAAAACGTCTAAAATAAAATTGCTACAAACTAAATCAAATGGATTCTAAAAGCCAATAATATGTAGATCTTTAAAGAGGATCTAAATAAAAATGTATTACCAGAGTTGGCAAAAAAAAAACAGAAAGACTGTCCAATGTCTGATCATCATTGTAACGTCATTGGACTATATAGAATGAGGGTCTGACAACGGTCCACCTTTTAAATGATGACACTTTACATAGCCTTTATACAATGTAGGAGGGAACACTGAAACAAGAGATTGTATTGGCTGTGTTAACAGGAATCCATTTTTTTTTTGTCTGGTTTACCACAGTTTGAGCAGATTTTTTTTAAAGAAGACATTGTAAAGCAAGTCAGAGTTATTGTACCAAGACATTAAATAGTGGCTTGATGCGGCTGGTTATTTATTTGGGAAATTAAACTTTTATTAAAGACCAGTTCTCGTTTGATAATTGGACAAACAGTGAATGATCCTATTCCAGTCTCTAGTGCCTATGATACTGAGCCCATAGCAACCCAGCCCAACTCAGAGTTGACATTTTTATATAGTACATTTTTAATCTGGCTGAAATCCAACTCCAAAGACTGTAAATATGGGACCCGATGCGTCTCTGCTTGGCAAATCAAAATTAAGTCAAATGTATTTGTCACATGTAAACAAACAGTGAAAAGCTTACTTACGGGACCTTCCCAACAACGCAGAGAGAGAAAAAGAGACTGTTTAGAAAAATATTAACACAAGGAATAAACACACAATGGGTAACTTGGCCATATACACGGGGTACCACTACTGAGTCGATGTGCAGGGATACGAGGTAATTGAAGTAGATATGTACATATAGGTAGGGATAAAATGACTAGGCAACAGGATTGATAATAAACAGTGATCACAGCATGTGTGATGAGTCAAAAGAGTTAGTACAAAAAGCATCAAGCAAATAGTCTGGGTAGCTATTGGTTAAATATTTAACTAATTATTTAGCAGTATTATTGCTTTGAGGTAGAAGCTGTGGTTCAAGATTTGGTTCAAGATTTGGTGCATCGGTACCACTTGCTGTGCAATAGCAGAGAGAACAGTATGACTTGGGTGGGTGGAGTCTTGAACAAAGGCCTTCGTCTGACATCGCCTGATGGCAGGGAGCTCTGCCCTCTTTATTACTGTGATGGTGTGTGTGGAAAATAATAATTCCTTAGTGATGTGGACAATGAGGAACTTGAAGCTCTCAACCTGCTCCACTACAGCCCCGTTGTTGCGGATGGGGGTGTGCTCTGCACTTTGTTTCCTATAGTCCACGATCAGCTCCCTTGTCTTCCTGACATTGAGTGAGAGGTTGTTGTCCTGACACCACGCTGCCAGGTCTCTGACCTCCCTATCTCATCGTAATCTGTGATCAAGTCTACAACTGTTGTTTCATCTGCATACTTAATGATGGTGTCTTTGTCGTGCGCAGCCACGCAGGCATGGGCCAACAGGGAGTACAGGAGGGGACAAATCATGCACCCCTGAGGGGCCCCGGTGTTGAGGTTCAGTGCGGCGGATGTGTTGTTGCCTACCCTCACCACCTAGTGGCAGCCTGTCAGGAAGTACATGATCGAGTTGCAGAGGGAGGTATTTAATCCCAGGCTCCTTAGCTTAGTAATGAGCTTGGATGCGCTATGGTGTTGAACACTGAGCTGTAGTCAAGTCAAATGGGGTGGCAGGGTAGCCTAGTGGTTAGAGCGTTGAACTTGTAAACCAAAATGGTTGCAAGTTCTAATCCCTGAGCTGACGAGGTACAAATCTGTCGTTCTGAACAGGCAGTTAACCCACTGTTCCTAGTACAAGAATTATCACTGGAAATCAAATTTATCAACCCATGGAGGTCTGGATTTGGAGTCACACACAAAATTAGGCTGATCAAACTTTGATGTAAAAGTAGTGACTCCAAATGACTCCAGCCTGTAGTGTGGTTTTCCACTTTAATTTTGAGTGTGACTAGCCCATCATATTATTCTCAGAGCCCTCTCCCAGGGACAAACTCTTTAACTTTCTAACTCCTGCAGTAGGTTCCCCTCCGCTCTGGAGCCTAGCAGGCTAGGGGTCGTAATGAGGCTCAGTAGTGTATGTGGCTTCCACGTGCCTGTATGACCTCCCTACAATGCCTGGGCATGCTCCCGATGAGGTGGCGGATGGTCTCCTGAGGGATCTCCTCCCAGACCTGGACTAAAGCATCCGTCAACTCCTGGACAGTCTGTGATGCAACGTGGCATTGGTGGATGGAGCGAGACATGATGTCCCAGATGTGCTCAATTGGATTCAGGTCTGGGGAATGGGCGGGCCAGTCCATAGCATCAATGCCTTCCTCTTGCAGGAACTGCTGACACGCTCCAGCCACATGAGGTCTAGCATAGTCTTGCATTAGGAGGAACCCAGGGCCAACCTCACCAGCACATGGTCTCACAAGGGGTCTGAGGATCTCATCTCGGTACCTAATGGCAGTCAGGCTACCTCTGGTGAGCACATGGAGGGCTGTGCCACCCCCCAAAGAAATGCCACCCCACACCATGACTGACCCACCGCCAAACCGGTCATGCTGGAGGATGTTGCAGGCAGCAGAACGTTCTCCACGGCGTCTCCAGACTCTGTCACGTCTGTCACATGTTCTCAGTGTGAACCTGCTTTCATCTGTGAAGAGCACAGTGGCGAATTTGCCAATCTTGGTGTTCTCTGGCAAATGCCAAACGTCCTGCACGGTGTTGGGCTGTAAGCTCAACCCCCACCTATGGATGTTGGGCCCTCATACCACCCTCATGGAGTCTGTTTCTGACCATTTGAGCAGACACATGCACATTTTTGGCCTGCTGGAGATCATTTTGCAGGGCTCTGGCAGTGCTCCTCCTGCTCCTCCTTGCACAAAGGCGGAGGTAGCGGTCCTGCTGCTGGGTTGTTGCCCTCCTACGGCCTCCTCCACGTCTCCTGATGTACTGGCCTGTCTCCTGGTAGCGCCTCCATGCTCTGGACACTACGCTGACAGACACAGCAAACCTTCTTGCCACAGCTCGCATTGATGTTCCATCCTGGATGAGCTGCACTACCTGAGCCACTTGTGTGGGTTGTAGACTCCGTCTCATGCTACCACTAGAGTGAAAGCACCGCCAGCATTCAAAAGTGACCAAAACATCAGCCAGGAAGCATAGGAACTGAGAAGTGGTCTGTGGTCACCACCTACAGAACCACTCCTTTATTGGGGGGGTCTTGCATAATTGCCTATAATTTCCACCTGTTGTCTATTCCATTTGCACAACAGCATGTGCAATTTATTGTCAATCAGTGTTGCTTCCTAAGTGGACAGTTTGATTTCACAGAAGTGTGATTGACTTGGAGTTACATTGTGTTTTTTAAGTGTTCCCTATATTTTTTTGAGCAGTGTATTTAGCAGATGTTATTGCGGGGTTTTACGAAATGCTTGTGAACAGCAGTCATAAGACACTGCCTTTTCCAGGTGGGAAAAGACAGTGTTGAGGACATTAGAGATTGCGGCATCTGTGCATCTGTGCATCTTTTGGAGGGGGATTTAAATTGGAGTGGGTCCATGGTGTCTTGGATGATGGTGTTCATGTGAGCCATGACCAGCCTTTCAAAGCATTTCATGGTTACAGATTTGAGTGCTATGAGGCGATAGTTATTTAGACAGGTTTAGACAGGTTACTTACTTTGGGTGACAGGGTAGCCTAGTGGTTAGAGCATTGGACTCGTAACCGAAAGGTTGCAAGTTCATATCCCCGAGCTGACAATGTACAAATCTGTCGTTCTGCCCCTGAACAGGCAGCTCCTAGGCCGTCATTGCAAATAAGAATTTGTTCTTAACTGACTTGCCTAGTTAAATAAAGGAAAAATAAAATAAAAAAAGTTGTTGTTCCTGGGCACAGGGACTATGGTGGTCTGCTTAAAAAATGTAGGTATTACAGACTGGGTCAGAGAGAGGTTGAAAATATCAGTGAAGACACTTGCCCGCTGGTCAGCGCATGCTTTCAGTTGGCGTCTGGACCTGCGACCTTCGCCTGTGAATGTTTAAAGGATTTTCTCACATCGGCTAAGGAGAGCGTGATCAAACAGTCATCCAGAACAGCTGGTGCGCTCATGCATGATTTAGTCTAATGTGAGCATATCATTTGTTGCCTACCCACACCACCTGGGGGCGGCCCATCAGGAAGTGCAGGATCCAGTTGCAGAGGGAGGTGTTTGATCCCAGATTATTTATTTTATGGATGAGCTTGGAGGGTGCTATGGTGTTGATGTGAGCCATGACCAGCATTTCAAAGCATGCTACAGATGTATGTACCAAGCAGCAATAGTCATTTAGACAGGTTACCTTGGCGTTCTTGTCCTGTGTGAAGTGGAGAAGATAATAAACAAAAGTGAAATAAACAATAAAATGAACAGTAAATATTACACTCACAGAAGTTCCAAAAGAATAAAGACATTTCAAATGACATACAGCTATTGATTCATTTGTTGCTAGCTAGTCTCTCTCTCTCTCTCTCTCTCTCTCTCTCTCTCTCTCTCTCTCTCTCTCTCTCGCTCTCTCTCTCTCTCTCTCTCAGTATGACACCCCACATCTCTTTCCATCCATAGCGCCAGACTATAAGTACCTTACCAAAACCAAACTACCCCAGGCTCTAGACTAGATGTGTGCACAATGTGGGTGGAGTACAAATAAAGACAAACACTTATCTACTGTTGTTATCATAATATGGTTGAGTTTAATTGAATGCATGATGTACAATGATACTGTATGTTGGACACCTTGGGTTTGGGACACCTGCACACCTCCATCATCTTTTTAGTACAATAACCATACTTTAGTGTCCTATGTTCAAAAATACTATGAATGTGTTCTATGCAACATCTTGAAAACTTTGAGCACTTGTAGGTCTACTTCAGTGATTGCGCATCCATTATGTATTTGCATGCAGAGTGAATGCATCCATAAACAATAGACCTACTGCTCTAATGTTGAGCGTACAGAGGCAGGTGTCAATCCTCTCTGCAGACTCTCATCTGATGCATTCACTGCAGACGCAACATCCTCGGCCTGTAGTCAGTGTCACCTCGCTGGCGTGAACACGGATGGAAAAAACACACCTCATACAAAGATCTCTGTGGTCCAACGTTTCCACTCAACAACTAAACACACTGACATCATGCCTTCGCACATTTGGCTTGAACTTTTTTTTTCTTAGGCACTTTTGAGTTCTCACCTCCTCTGTTACTGTGACTTTAAGGGTTTGTTATGGTTTGCTACCAATGCTGTTTGATTTGCATGCAGATACTTTCTCACTGTGTTTCTAAGGCCTGTGATAAGCCTTGTCACTTTTTCAATGTCACTATTTCTGCTGGACAGAGTGATTCTGAGGAGGTTGATAACTAACCCTCAGGTCCAACACTTTCAGACCATAGTTTTCACAATTTTCAGGGAGGTAGGGCCATGCACTCTGTTTGCTTATAGATAACAAAACAGTTATCAACCAAATGACAAGTGTGCTTCTGAAATGGCACCCTATGGGCCCTGGTCAAAAAACATGCCTCTGGTAAAGGGTAGTGCACTATATAGAGAACAAGGTACCATTTTGGATGCCACCAAGGTCTCCGTACTCACCCTCTGCAACAAACACTCTGTCTGAATCATACACACATTACATTTATATTCAGACCACAACCTGTTGTTGTCATGATATTAATCTGACAATGTTAACAAAACACTTGAACCTCTTAAATGTAACTTAAAATGTAATCTAAAATGTAAACTATGTAATCCCCAAAAGTAATAATTTATCATGAGACGGGCATAAAGAATAAGTAGTAATGCTGCATACTCCAAGAAAGTTTCAAATTTCACCTTTCTGGTAAAAAATAGTTATAAATTGCTTAGTCACTTCTGAGGACAAAGCTCAAGCACACAGTACAAATATGAAAAAATTGCATTACATATTTTCTATTCAACAAAACTGCATGAGTGAGGCTTGAAAACACTTTTTATATATAGTAAAATTAAATGATAAAACCCCTAACTACAGATTTAAACCTCCTTATAACTTAAAAATGCATGTTTGTATGTTTAGTGAACTTTTTAGGAACTTGTCTTTCATCTCATACTCTTGTCCATCTATGACAAACAGAACGTGTTTTTTGTTTAAAATATATATATATTTTTTAGATGATTTTTTTGATAAATCGATCTCTTAATGTGCTATAGTGATGAAACCACTCTCTCCTGCTGCGCTGTGATGTAGGGTTCAGCCACGAGTTGATTGTCTGTCGGATGAGCGAATTAAATGGTAGGAGGGACATCCCAGGTTTAAGTGGTTTCAGAATTCAGAGTCACTCAAAAATATACTACTGTGTCCGTGGGAACCAGGGCTATTGCTCAATGCAAGACATTTTGATCTACGGTGTCTACAGGTCAATTTATAAAGTGAAAATGTTGGTCGGTCAGAACCGGGACCAGAACCAAGCAGGTCCCCTAAACATGGATTTTTATCACGTGATGTCTGACAAATATTAGAATGCTTTCAATAACTTGATAAAGTATTGAGAGGATACAATAATTAAGGAGACGTCTATATACAGTGCCTTTGGAAAGTATTCAGAACCCTTGACTTTACCCACATTTTGTTACGTTACAGCTTTATTCTAAAATGGATATATATATTTCCCTTATCAATCAACAAACAATACCCCATAATGACAAGAAAAGCAGGTAATTTTTTGTTGTTGTTGCTAAATATGACATTTACATAAGTATTCAGACCCTTTTCTCAGTACTTTGTTGAAGCAGCTTTGGCAACAATTACAGCAACGAGTCTTCTTGGGTATGACACTACCAGCTTGGCAGCTTGTATTTTGGGAGATTCTCCCATTCTTCTTTGCAGATCATTTCAAACTCTGTCAGGTTGGATGGGGAGCTTTGCTGCAAAGCTATTTTCAGGTCAATGTTCGATATGGTTCAAATCTGGGCTGTGGCTGGGCCACTCAAGGAGATTCAAAGACTTGTCCTGAAGCCACTCCTGCCTTTTCTTGGCTGTGTATTTGTCCTGTTAGAAAGTGAACCTTTGCCCAAGTCTGAGGTCCTGAGCGCTCTGGAGCAGGTTTTCATCAAGGATCTCTCTCCCAGTCCCTGCTGCTGAAAAACATCCCAATAGCATGATGCTGCCACCACCATGCTTCACCGTAGGGATGGTGACAAGTTTCCTCCAGATATGACGCTTGGCATTCAGGCCAAAGAGTTCAATCTTGTTTTCATCGGACCAGAGAATCTTGTTTCTCATTCTTTTGGAGCCTTTTGGCAAACTCCAAGCGGGCTGTCATGTGCCTTTTACTGAGGAGTGGCTTCCGTCTGGCCACTCTACCATAAAGGCCTGATTGGTGGACTGCTGCATAGATGTACAAGGTTGTCCTTCTAGAGGGTTCTCTCATCTGCACAGAGTAACTCTAGCGCTCTGTCAGAGTGACCATCGAGTTCTTGGTGAACTCCCTGACCAAGTCCCTTCTTGCCCCGATTGCTCAGTTTGGCTGGGTGGTCAACTCTAGGAAGGGTCTTGATGGTTCCAAACTTCTTCCATTTAAGAATGATGGAGGCCACTGTGTTCTTGGGGAAATGAAATGCTGCAGAAATGTTTTGGTGCCTCAACATAATCCTGTCTCGGAGCCCTATGGACAATTCCTTTAACCTCATGGCTTGGTTTTTGCTCTGACTAGCACTGTAAACTGTGGAATCTGATATAGACAGTGGTGTGCCTTTTCAAATCATGTTCAATCATTTGAATTTACCACAGGTGGACTCCAATCAAGTTGTAGAAACTTGTCAAGGATGATCAATGGAAACAGGATGCACCTGTGCTCAATATAGAGTCTCATAGAAAAGGGTCTGAATACTTATGTAAATAAGATATTTCTGTTATTTCTTATAAGAGGGTAATGTTGAGTGGAGTCTTTGTTGCGAAATAAGAAGCCGATTCTAGATTTAATTTTGGATTTGAGATGTTTAATATCAGTCTGGAAGGAGAGTTTACGGTCTAGCCAGACACCTAGGTATTTGTAGTTGTCCACATATTCTAAGTTAGAACCGCCCAGAGTAGTGATGCCAGTCGGGCGGGCGGGTGGCGATCGGTTGAAGAGCATGCATTTAGTTTTACTAGTGTTTAAGAGCAGTCGGATGTCACGGAAGGAGTGTTGTATGGCATTGAAGCTCGTTTGGAGGTTTGTTAACTTCTTTGGGCTAGGGGGCAGTATTCGAATGAGGTGAATGAGGTGCCCAAAGTAAACTGCCTGTAACTCAAGCCCAGAAGCTAGGATATGCATATAATTGCTAGTATTGGATAGAAAACACTCAAATGTCTGTAAATATAACAGAACTGATATTGCAGGCGAAAAACCGAGGCCAATCCATCCAGAATATTTTTTCCTCACAGATTGCAGTTCCAATGGTTTCCACTAGATGTCAACAGTCTTTAGAAAGAGTTTCAGGCTTGTTTTTGGAAAAATGAGCTAGAATTTGTAGTTTTAGTAAGTGTCTCCCATTTTGGCTGTAGTGTTTGTTGCGCTTTCCGGTGAGTGCGCGTACTTTGTTATTTATCTCCAGTAATGGTCTCCGGTATTCTCCGTCTTAAATTTAATCATTTATTTACATATTAGGGTACCTGAGGATGTTGTTTGATATGTTTGGAAGAAGTTTATCGGTAACTTAAGGGATTCATTTGTATGCATTTTGAACGAAGGAAACCGGTGGATTACTGAATCTAGTGCGCCAATGAAACAGACTTCTTTGGGACATAACGAAGGACTTTATCAAACAAAAGGACCATTTTGTTATGTAGCTGGGACCCTTGTGATTGCAACCAGATGAAGATCTTCAAAGGTAAATTATTTATTTTCTGACTTTCGTTATGCCTCTGCTTGGTTGGAAATTGTATGTAATGCTTTTGTGTGCGGGGTGCTGTCCTCAGATAATCACATGGTGTGATTTCGCCGTAAAGCCTTTTTGAAATCACACAACGCGGCTGGATTAACAAGAAGTTAAGCTTTTAAATGATGTATGATAATTGTATTTTCATGAATGTTTAATATTACAATTTTTGTAATTAGAATTTAGACCTCTGCAATTTCACGGGATGTTGGCCAGGTGGGACGGTAGCATCCCAATGATCCGTAAGAAGTTTTAACACAGTGTCCAAAGAAGGGCCAGATGTATACAGAATGGTGTCATCTGCGTAGAGGTGGGTAAAGGAATCACCCTCAGCAAGAGCGATATCGTTGATACATACAGAGAAAAGAGTCGGCCCGAGAATTGAACCCTGTGGTACCCCCATAGAGACTGCCAGAGGTCCGGACAACAGGCCTTCTGTTTTAACACACAGAACTCTATCTGAGAATAGTTGGTGAACCAGGCGAGGCAGTCATTTGAGAAACCAAGGCTGTTGAGTCTGCCGATAAGATTTCGGTGATTGACAGAGTCGAAAGCCTTGGCCAGGACGATGTAGACGGCTTAAAGAGGACAAATAGGGTAAATTGACTCAATAATTTAAAGCTCATGTGAACTTATTTTGCAAACATACCCACTTCTAATACATAATGGTAAATATGGCTCTTCAGTTAGTTTTCCAAAACAAGTAAAACTTATGAGCATAAAGCCACGGTCTTAGACGGTCTTTCATCAATGGCGGTTATGATATCGTTTAGTACCTTGAGCGTGGCTGAGGTTGCACCTGTGACCAGCTCGAAATCCAGATTGCACAGCGGAGAAGGTTCGGTGGGATTCGAAGTGATCTGTTTGTTCACTTGGATGTCGAAGAATTTAGATAGGCAGAGCAGGGTGGATATAGGTCTGTAACAGTTTGGGTCTAGAGTGTCACCCCCTTTGAAGAGGGGGATGACCAAAGAAGCTTTCCAATCTTTAGGGATCTCGGGCGATACGAATGAGAGATTGAACATACTGGTAATAGGGGTTGCAACAATGGCGGTGGATAATTTTAGAAAGAGAGGGTCCAAATTGTCTATCCCAGCTGATTTGTTCGGGTCCAGGTTTTGCAGCTCTTTCAGAACGTCTGCTATCTGGATTTTGGGAAGGAGAAGCTGGGGAGGCTTGGGCAAGTAGCTGCAGGGCAAGTAGCTGCAGGGGATGCAGAGTTGTTGGCCGGGGTTGGGGTAGCCAGGCGGAAAGCATGGCCAGCTGTCGAGAATTGCTTATTGAAATTCTCGATTTTCGTGGATTTATCTGTGGTGACAGTGTTTCCTAGCCTCAGTGCAGTGGGCAGCTGGGAGGAGGTGCTCTTATTCTCAATGGACTTTACAGTGTCCCAAAAGTTTTGGGAGTTAGAGCTACAGGATGCAAATTTCTGTTTGATAAAGCTAGCCTTTGCTTTCCTAACTGACTGTGTGTATTGGTTTCTGACTTCCCCGAGCAGTTGCATATCGTGGGGACTATTCGATGCTAGTGCAGTCAGGATGTTTTTGTGCTGGTCGAGGGCATTCAGGTCTGGAGTGAACCAAGGGCTATCTCTGATCTTAGTTCTACATTTTTTGAAAGGGGCATGCTTATTTAAGATGGTGAGGAAATTACTTTTAAAGAACGACCAGGCATCCTCTACTGACAGGATGAGGCCAATATCCTTCCAGGACACCCGAGCGAGGTCGATTAGAAAGGCCTGCTCGCAGAAGTGTTTTAGGGAGTGTTTGACAGTGATGAGGGGTGGTCGTTTGACCGCGGACCCATGGCGGATGCAGGTATTGAGGCAGTGATCGCTTAGATCCTGATTGAAAACAGCAGAGGTGTATTTGGAGGGCAAGTTGGTCAGGATGATATCTATGAGGGTGCCCATGTTTATGGATTTAGATTGTAGGACTTCCGTGGTGTTAAGCATATCCTAGTTTTGGTCACCTAACACAACGAACTCTGAAGATAGATGGGGGGCAATCAATTCACATATGGTGTCCAGGGCACCGCTGGGAGCTGAGGGGCGTCTATAACAGGCGGCGACAGTGAGAGACTTCTTTCTGGAGAGATTAATATCTTTCTGGGTTAAATATATGTCCAAAAAAACTAAAGCTTTCTTATGACTCATAGATATAGGACAGACACCTCAAAACCTTATTCCTTGTGATTTTTTTTTACGTATTTTTTTCTCCATTCATAAATGTGTAATTCAATGCGCTTCAATAGACTATAGCAGTAAAGGCCACATTCAATATTTTATCAAATACTTTATTGTTTTTGATACCTAAAGGGTTCTAAAGTTCATAATCAAATAGGTAACTGATCCATGGTATGACCATCTTAAAATAATTCCATATGTTATCTTAGTAGAACCCCCCCCCCCTCCACCACAATGACTTAGTCTTTGAAATGTTTTCAACTGCTTGGGAAGACATTCACAGGCATTTGTCATACACATGAATAATGTTAATGATATGTTTATTAAATTACACTTCTGTGAGTGTGTAGATAGGAGCCTGCCAATCGTAATCAAGCTATATTATCATAAACACTTACATTCAGGAACTGAAATGTGGACAAGAATATACTGTATAAGCATTTGGTGTCCATATCTTTCAATCACTACCCTGGCGATAGCTTTCTGAAGAAAACGGAAAGTGTACTCATGAGGATAGAAAAAGATCAGAGGGGAGGGTTCAACTTTCCTGTTCCGTGTCTTTACTAATGTCACAGCAGCCAATCAGGCCTGTGGACCATCTCTCCAGTCATGTATAAAAAGACACCCATAACCTCTTGATTCTCACTCTTATCTGACACACAGGACGACAAAAGGACATGCAATCCACAGAAGAGGACGATGACAAAACTGTGTCTCGTAATCTCTCTTTTATTTAGAGCAGGTAAGACATTGTGTTGACAAGATTTTTAAAAATTCTGGTGGAATAAGGGTACATAATGTTACGGGACCTGTAAACACAGGACTCTGATGTGTAGACTTTGACATAAAACATGTATTTGTTTCAGTGTTGTCCATTGGTATCATTACTCAGTCTGATCTTTTGAAGACCTTCATCCCTGGAGACACTGTTGATTTGAAATGCTTCATCTCTGGGACTGGCGGAGACTACTACAACTGGTTCAAACTAACAGTAGGACAAGCTCCAGTGATGATAGTATCTCTTTACCTTGACTCAAAAGATCCAACGCTCTATGGGGAGTTTGACAACAACCCTCGGTTTTCTGCAGAGAAGAACGGAGATAGTTTTGTGCTGACCATTTCAAATGCCAAGCCATCGGATGTGGGGATGTATTACTGTGCTGCACGTGATTATGATGGCATGATCTTTGGAAATGGTATATTTCTGATGCATAAAGGTGAGTAACACAGAAGTTAATACGGAATGTTACTGTTTCAGTGGCTTTGCATGTGGAAATTGTGAATTTCATTTATAATTAGAAGTTCATTAGGACCTTGGTTTTATTGAGTAAAAGGTGCAGGGTCCAGGAACCAGCATCTTACTCAGCAGTCTGTGTCTGAGTCAGTCCAGCCAGGAGACTCTGTGACTCTGAACTGTACAATACACACTGAGACCTGTGCAGGAGAACACAGCGTCTATTGGTTTAGACAAGGCTCAGGAGAATCCCGTCCAGGAATCATTTACACCCATGGAGACAGGAGTGATCAGTGTGAGAAGAGCCCTGAGGCTGGATCTCCTACACAGAGCTGTGTCTACAACCTCCCCAAGAGGAACCTCAGCCTCTCTGATGCTGGGACTTACTACTGTGCTGTGGCCTTATGTGGGGAGATACTGTTCGGAAATGGGACCAAGCTGGAGATTAGTAGTAAGTTATATGTCTTTACAGTTTTTGTTTATATCTATTGTATAATTTGCTTTGTCCAACTACGTACAGTGCAAGTTATTTATTTTTATAAGAAAATGTTTTTCCAGACAATTGCGGAGACCCTCTTCTCTTATTGTACTGCCTGAGCTCAGCATTGGGTCTCTCATTTATCCTGATACTTTTCCTTGGTTACATCATGTACAAGATGAACAAGAGAATGTGTCTGCAGTGCAGAGGTAAGAAATATCCAAATTAAATGAACTAATGATGTATGTAGCAGGTAAAGTCCTCCATTGAAGTTGCTCTTCTTTGACATCACCAGAGGTATTTGTAATGGAAAGAGTAGTCGTATCTTTATATTTTCTGTCTTTCTTTTCAGGACCCGTCTCTCAGACAAGAAGTCCAGCAGTCTCTACTTCAGACACAGGGGTAAGTAAAATTCATTAAAATTTATATTACTATGTAAAAAAAATAAAAAATAAAAATGATTTAATAATAACGTGTAGTCATATTCTTCCTCCATTTTATAATTGTTCATCACAGGCCCAAGATGCAGACAGTCTCCATTATGTAGCTCTGAAACTGAGCAACAAGAAGAACAGGTCTAGAAGACAGAGAAGCAACATGGAGGAAGAGACGGTGGTCATGTACTCTGGGATCAGACAGTAGAACTGGATGAATTAAATTAATTTAATACCAGATAGCTCTTAACTAGCTCTAACGTTATTAGCTTTATATGAATGCTTCAGTAAAATGTGTTGAAATCAGTGGTCATAGTTTTTCAAGTGTAATATAAAGTGCAAATAGAACAATAAAGCATTTCCATCTGTTGAAACCAAATTAATTTGAATAAGTTGAACTCAATGCATTTTGTTCACACACCTCTGGGGTCATAGTGGAGGGTGTCACAGTGACTTTCCACTATTGGAAACTAACCTTTCATAGACCTTTAACACAGGAAGACTGACCTGCAGCAACACACTGCACTCTACTTTCCTTCTCAGGGCCAGAGTATTGTTCATACCCCTGAGTGCAACACTGGTTTCTAAACACAGTGCTTACAATGTAAAGGTCAATGTTTTCTCATTTATGTGTAGTCAGGTAGTCCCTTGCATCATGTTACAGTAAATAACATAGGCCCCTTTCAACATAATCACTCATAGTGAAAGTGGACCACAGCCCCCACCACAAAAGGAGGACAGGTCAGTTATAGTGTAGGAGGTTTTCTTCCTTGTTTTCATTTTAAGACATAGGCCTAATGGTTGCACGCCACACACCCCCTCACATACACAGCAACCTATTTACATGTACTCTGCGGTCTGCTATGAACAAAACATTAAGCTGTAGCTATCTACACTTTGGTACGGCCTGTTGGCCTTTTGCACAGGACCCTCTATGTCTTTCTCTCCCTCTGTCTCTGTCTCTTTCTGTCTCTCTTTATGTGGTTTCAGCAGGATCTCAGTGGTGTCAGTCAGTTAGATGTATCACATACTCTGTTACTCTTCATGTTGCCCTTTTAATCAACAATATTTTTGAGGCATCTAGTTAACTATACATAGTCGACTTTGAATCTGTGTAAAAACACAATTAACTATTTACTAGTTAATTGACCTAGACATCAGACGTCTGTAGTTAAACACAAGCCATGGTTTGAAGTGTGATGTAAAGTATCATCATCATCTGGACCAAGAAGAAAGGGCGTCCTTCTAATCATACGATGGGAGGGATTTTATCTGTCAATACATTCAGAATAAATAGTGTATGAGATATTGTTGGTTAAGTAAAAACTATTGACACATTTTCTTTTTCTCTGTGTTATAAAGTGACTGTGTGGAAGTCATAGAGGCCCTAGAGGATGACAGTGTCATAACATGTGGCCAACCAGGTCTCAACTACTGTATCACTCCCATGGACCACAATGGCAAGAAAAACATTAAGTAAAGGATCCACTGACTGTTGCTGTTGTGTCTTTTACTTTGGGTGGACAAGCCCTTTGTTGGCCAGCTGCAGTACATAGTATTGCAGACAGTATGAGCTGTAGTTAAACCCAATAAAGGACAAATCTACAGTAGTGACATTGTTCAAAACATTAAACTGAACATCGACATATTCAAACTTGCTATGTGATAAAGTTGTGCAACACAGAATCAAGATGTACAACAACATAAGAGGACAGTGTTTGTTCCATTCATTGTCTACTGGGCGGCCTACCGAGTGTTCAGCCAATCAAATTTGACCATCAAAGATGAACCAATGAACGCAAACGCAAACGCAAAAGTTTCCATTCTTTTCTGTGGAGAGACTGCATTTTACACAGGTCAGTCTCGTCCCGTGAAGGAGCAACCAGGATGAATACACTACTCACATTTCTTTTGATTTGGAAAGCATGTCAGTAACATCTAGCTCAATTGACTAATGTTATACAAGTTCTCTATACATTTAAAGTGTTCACTATAGGCATTTGGAAAATGTAATAAATGCAGTAAACATAGAGTTTTTTTCATTAGCATCTCAACACCAGTTCTTGTTCAGCCCACTTCTTCCCAGAAAGCAGAGCTGGGAGGCAATGTTAGTATTGAATGCCACATGACTAGTGAAAAACAGTAGTGGCTGAGTTTGACTTGTTTTTGTAGAAGTGTGCAACAAAATGTATAGATTTTTCAAATCTTTATTTTGTCAAAAAGGTGCCAACCTCACCAGAGTTCACTTCCTCCTGAAAGCTTGACTTGCCTTCTACAGACATGACATGAGAAATACAATGTAAACCCCCTGTGTATGTCAAAGAGGACATATGTACCTGTAGTCTCAGCCACCAACCCAAATGATGAAATACAAACCAGTAACTCTGACTGTACATCATTTGAAGGGCTGCTCTAACTATGGTATGCCACAGGACACATGTTAGATTGACATTTTTATCACATGTTTTATGCCTGTTCAGACAGCCAATAAAATCACTTAGTTCACTGTTTCCACCTACTTCATAATGATTACCCGATGAGTGTCATCATATAAAAGGTGCCCACACACAAGACCCACACACTGTACAGTTCAGAAAGGACAGTGAAATGATGATTATATATTGGACAATCTTTTTGTATTATGCCAATTTGGGTAAGTAAGAAATATTAATACGGTTCCTTATACTTTTTATGTCAGTCTTTTTCATTCATTTGAATGACTATGTAGTCTGAATAATGATAATGTGCTATACCTTTGTCTGATTTATTTAGTTTGTTTGCTTCACAGGTTGTGCACTTAACAAGGATGTAATCCAACCAGACCCTGTGATAGTTACACAACTGGGACAAAGTGTATCACTCAATTGCTTTTGTCGATCTCAATTGATCAGAGTCTCTTGGTTCAAGCAAACTGTTGGACAGAAGCCTCTTCTCATGGCATCATCATATTATGGCAGTGAAAATAGTTTCTATTTCAACAACTTTACCGAGGACTTTACTGAGACTAAACGTTTGAGTGTGAACAGAGGAGTTGACAGCTGTAACCTGACCATCTCCAAGACAGTGTCGGGGGACTCATCTACATACTACTGTGTTAGTTTGTCAGCGAGGGAAGCCAAATTTGGAGAAGGAACTGTTTTAATTGTCAAAGGTAACTCAATAAGTTGCTTTAAAAATGTTGGTACTGAAGTGTGTTCACATAATGCTAAAATAATTAATCTAGCAGGGAAGAATGTACAAACCATGATCTTATTCACTCTCATCAGATTCAGGTTCCAACAGCATGTCTGTGCTCCAGCAGCCTGTGTCTGAGTCAGTTCAGCCAGGAGACTCTGTGACTCTGAACTGTACAATACACACTGAGACCTGTGCAGGAGAACACAGTGTCTTTTGGTTCAGACATGGCTCAGGAAAATCCCATCCAGGAATAATTTATACCCATGGAGACAGTAATGGTCAGTGTGAGAAGAGCCCTGAGGCTGAGTCTCCTACACAGAGCTGTGTCTACAGCCTCCCCAAGAAGAACCTCAGCCTCTCTGATGCTGGGACTTACTACTGTGCTATGGCCTCATGTGGGGAGATACTATTTGGGAATGGGACCAAACTGGAAATGGACTGTTAGTGATATTTCTGAAATTTCTAAAATATTTCTAACATTTTATGCCTGGTTGAACAAAATGTCCTGAATTTCCTCTATCACTGTCTGTATTTCTACAGATGGTTGTAAGGAGTACCCTGTTCTCTTGGTGTACTGCCTGGGTGTAGCGTTGGCTCTTTGTGGCATCATCATCATTGTCCTTGGTTGTGTTACTTACAAAATGACCAAGAAAATTTCTCTGCTGTCCAGAGGTAAACGTTATCATTGCCCACAATATATGTTTAAACGGTTGGTGCAGTGTATTTGGAAAGTATTCACACCCCTTGACTGTTTCGACATGTTTAATTAAAACAATCCCATAATGACAACGTGAAAAAAGGTTTTTAGAAATGTTTGCAAATTTTAATTTATTTAATACAGAAATACATTATTTACATAAGTATTCAGACCCTTGGCTATTTGACTCGAAATTGAGCTCAGGTGAATCATGTTTCCATTGATCATCCTTGAGATGTTTGTACAACTTGATTGGAGTCCACCTCTGTTAAAGTAATTGTCCGTAGAGTTCCGAGATAGGAATGTGTGAAGGCACAGATCTGGAGAAGTGTACCAAAACATTTCAGCAGCATTGAAGGTCCCAAAGAACACAGTGGCCTCCATAATTCTTAAATGGAAGAAGTTTGGAACCACCAATACCCTTCCTATAGTTTACCGCCCGGTCAAACTGAGCAATCGAGGGAGAAGGGCCTTGGTCAGGGAGGTGAACGAGAACCTGATAGTCACTCTGACAGAGCTCCACAATTCCTCTGTGCAGATGGAAGAACCTTCCCGAACGACAACCACCTGTGCAGCACTCCACCAATCAGGCCTTTATGGTAGAGTGTGCAGATGGAAGCCACTCCTTAGTACAAGGCACATGAATGCCCGCTTGGAGTTTGCCAAAAGCCGCCAAAATACATTCAGACCACGAGAAACCAGATTCTCTGGTCTGATGAAACCAAGATTGAACTCTTTGGCCTGAATGTCAAGTGTCACGTCTGGAGGAAACCTGGCACCATCCCTACTGTGAAGCATGGGGGTAGCAGCATCATGCTGAGCGGATGTTTTTCGGCGGCAGGGACTGGGAGACTAGTCAGGATCGAGGGAAAGATCAACGGTGCAAAGTACAGAGAGTTCCTTTATGAAAACTTGCTCCAGAGCCCTCAGGACCTCATACTTGGGCAAAGGTTCACCTTCCAACAGGGCAACGACCCTAAGCACACAGCCGAGACAACGCAGGACTGGCTTCAGGACAAGTCTCGGAATGTCCTTGAGTGGTCCAGCCAGAGCCCGGACATGAATCCGATCGAAAATCTCTGGAGAGACATGAAAATAGCTGTGCAGCAACGCTCCCCATCCGACCTGACATATTTTGAGAGGACCTGCAGAAAAGAGTGGAAGAAACTCCCCAAATACAGGTTTGCCAAGCTTGTAGTGTCATACCCAAGAAGACGCGAGCCTCTAATCTTTGCCAAATATACTTGAAAGTACTAAGTAAAGGGTCTGAATACTTATGTAAATGTTTTATTTCAGATTTTTATTTTTAATAACAATGCAAAAATAAAAAATAAACTGTTTTTGCTTTGTCATTACAGCATGTGCTATTGTGTAGATTGATCAGGGAAAGAACAATGTCATCTGTTTTAGAATAAGGCTGTAACGTAACAAATTGTGTAAAATGTCAAGTGGTCTGAAGATATTCCAAATGCACTGCACATTACGTTGTAGCCATGAAATTGAGTTAATTTATTGTGTGATGATGATGATGATGATGATTCCTTCATGTGTTTGTCTAAAAGGAACGCACCCTCAGCCAAGTGGCCCGGCAGTCCACAGTTCTTATAACCAGGTATTCAGATCTTATGACGTTGATGAACTGTAAACAAATGATCAGGCCATTTCCTGATGTCTTTGGAATTTGTTTTGCTATTCTTCTTAGGATCAAAAAGACAACGACACACTCACGTCGGTCCATTACGCTGCTCTGAATGCCATCCACAAGAAGCCAAAGACCCGGAGACAGAGGAGAGCCATGGAGAGAGACACTGTGTACTCTGGGGTGAGGTGCCAAAACACGGACTGAAAAGACTTGCATTGCTTTTTCTGTTACACATTGTGTTTTTATCATTATAATTGTGTTACAATTTCTTGTATTCTGTCTAACTCCTTTTTACATTACTGTTGTGCATTTTGTATCAAATAAAACTAATTCACTGCAATGTGGATGTTTTGTTTGATTTTCTCTCATATTCTTCAAGTTAAACTGGTAGGTTTGCAGGGACATTGTATCCTGATTACATGATGTTTATAATAGCATGCATAGAGTACTGACTAACACTTTCAGTTGTCTCAAACTCTCTTTTTAAACTGTGTCCTGTGTCCTTGTTGATAATTCAATCAAAATATGACAATGTACGCATTGTAACTGAGACGTTTTCACAAACAACACAAAATGTGAATATGCATATGTGAAGGTTGAAGTACAGGAACTCAATAGGGATGCAGCAGTGTATGTGGAAGTCCCCATAACTGCCTGAGCAGTAGAGTGTGCAGCAACTTTATTAAGAGTTGTGAAAATGTTCAAATTGTTCACTAAGAATCGTTGAAAAAGTACTTTCCTGTGAGAGTTGATGTGTCTAGTCATAATATCTGTCAACAAATGCCCAACAAAGACACTGTGTGGCTGTTAAGGATCTATAACAAGGTAATATATACATTTATTACATACATATTACACATCTGTATCATGTTATAAATCAATTTCAGAATCATAGAGTCACTTGTATCAAACAGTCTAGGTAGTCATCATCACTGGATCATTACTACTAACATCAACTAAGTTACTATGAAGTGTAGCTAAGTTATCAGGAGGAGCCACGCAATCACTCAAAATAAAACTGATTGTAGAGTGATCTGTACAACAAAGCCACAGGTGTTTACGTGTAGTTTTGTATATAGTTCCAGGGAGTAATTGAATAAGTATGTGAGACAAACTATTTATCAATTCATCTCTCCTCTGTAATGTGTTGTCCTGTTTTATTTGTGTTGATAGCATGCCACTCACACCCACCCCCACACAACAAGTTCACATGTACTTTGCAGTCCTCCGTAAACCCAAGATGAGGCCATATCTAAGCATTGGTCATGTGGGTCTGCTGGCTTTGCGCAGACAGGACCTTCCTACCTGCTCTCTGTGTCTCTAAGTGGTTTTCAGCCGGATGTCTATGTGGTGTAGCTGTTGTTCTCACAATCTTTACATTTTGTTCATGTTGCCCTAAAATAATTTACAAACCACAAAGAACTGCTGATGAACCCTATTTTAACTCTCTGAGTTAACTGTGTCATGTGTGATACAGCACCATCTAGTCTAGATCTATGGGCTCAGGGGAGGGGACAGTTTATGATGATGTCATGTGAGAACTTTTCAGTGCATTCTGAATTAGACAAGTCTTGTAAGACTACTGCAGGATTCTCTTTCAGAAGGAGACCAATAGAGGATGATTACTTCCTGTGAGAACAACACTAACCAGAGAGTGAAACAGAATAGAAATAGCATGTCACATGTATTAGTTAGGCTGGTGTGTCCAATCAGTCATGGAACTCGCAGGTTTACACTTCAGTTAGTGGATGTTTCTGTGTATGATATACAGGGAACGAGACTGACATAAAATTGACTTGTTTCACTCTGTAGGTGTTTCCCCTATATACACTGACGTTGCTCTACCCCTACATGTCAACACATGTTAAATGCACAACATACCTCCTATATGCCATCAGGAGTATTGTGTTAGGTTCTAATTTCTGTTACAATAATGCAGATGGATACAAGCTAAATGTATTCACCAAACTAGGTGTTGCAGCTGCAAAAGCACACCTACATGTCACAGACGCATACGACTAGGCTCTGTTGCTGGGCAGGGACTGAGTCTGTTCCTCCCATTGATGTTATTGTGTTCCAGCCTGTCGAGTCCAGAACCTTCATACTCCTCTGTGCCTTTCACATGTCTTCTTATCAGTCAGAAGAGACATTGAGTAATTGGGAGTACCGGTGACGATTTTAGCATGTAAATCTTGGTGGGGACCCCCCCAAAAATGTGGGATGCATATCAACAAAGCTTCTACACAACACAACACTAAACAATAAATGAATTGCACAATAGCGGTGACAAACGGTGCCCACAAACTGTTAGGGCCTACATAAAGCTGTCCCAACACCTTACCAATGCTACACCTGGCTATCAGCGTAGCCTTGTCTGGCAGTAAAACAGTTAATTCAGCCTCATTTACTGCCTTTAAAAAAAAACATAGCTGATATGGCTGACTTGCTTAAACAAATGTGGTTTCTACTGACAATTGATATGTACAAACTATGGCATAAGGGGACGACAAGCGGATAAGAGGCAATCCGTAGTTTCGATTAAGAGATTAATGAGCGAGCTAGGACGGACGTAGTTAATATAACTATTTGTTCAGCACTTTTGAAATGTTCAGCAACAGAATTCAGAACATGGGCCACTCTTACAGTGTTCTCCCTGTTCACCAAGTCAAAACCGTAGGATAAATGAAAGGGGCATATAAAGAGACAATGAAAGCTCTTACAATATTCAATGATTACATTTCTCAAAAACAGATTATAGGCTACATGTGCACCACCAAGTCAGAACAGTAGGCGAAATTAAGAGGTGAAAATACACCAAATTATTAGGCTAAGGCACATGGGCTACTAACAGTTTACTACACAACATACACTTTGCATTACTTTCTTAGCTACAGTATACATACAGTGCCTTGCAAAAGTATTCGGTCCCCTTGAACTTTGCGACCTTTTGCCACATTTCAGGCTTCAAACATAAAGATATAAATCTGTATTTTTTGTGAAGAATCAACAACAAGTGGGACACAATCATGAAGTGGAACAACATTTATTGGATATTTCAAACTTTTTTAACAAATCAAAAACTGAAAAATTGGGCGTGCAAAATTATTCAGTCCCCTTAAGTTAATACTTTGTAGCACCATCTTTTGCTGCGATTACAGCTGTAAGTCGCTTGGGGTATGTCTCTATCAGTTTTGCACATCGAGAGACTGAAATTTTTTCCCATTCCTCCTTTCAAAACAGCTCGAGCTCAGTGAGGTTGGATGGAGAGCATTTGTGAAAAGCAGTTTTCAGTTCTTTCCACAGATTCTCGATTGGATTCAGGTCTGGACTTTGACTTGGCCATTCTAACACCTGGATATGTTTATTTTTGAACCATTCCATTGTAGATTTTGCTTTATGTTTTGGATCATTGTCTTGTTGGAAGACAAATCTCCGTCCCAGTCTCAGGTCTTTTGCAGACTCCACCAGGTTTTCTTCCAGAATGGTCCTGTATCCATCTTCCCATCAATTTTAACCATCTTCCCTGTCCCTGCTGAAGAAAAGCAGGCCCAAACCATGATGCTGCCACCACCATGTTTGACAGTGGGTATGGTGTGTTCAGCTGTGTTGCTTTTACGCCAAACATAACGTTTTGCATTGTTGCCAAAAAGTTCAATTTTGGTTTCATCTGACCAGAGCACCTTCTTCCATATGTTTGGTGTGTCTCCCAGGTGGCTTGTGGCAAACTTTAAACGACACTTTTTATGGATATCTTTAAGAAATGGCTTTCTTCTTGCCACTCTTCCATAAAGGCCAGATTTGTGCAATATACGACTGATTGTTGTCCTATGGACAGAGTCTCCCATCTCAGCTGTAGATCTCTGCAGTTCATCCAGAGTGATCATGGGCCTCTTGGCTGCATCTCTGATCAGTCTTCTCCTTGTATGAGCTGAAAGTTTAGAGGGACGGCCAGGTCTTGGTAGATTTGCAGTGGTCTGATACTCCTTCCATTTCAATATTATCGCTTTCACAGTGCTCCTTTGGATGTTTAAAGCTTGGGAAATCTTTTTGTATCCAAATCCGGCTTTAAACTTCTTCACAACAGTATCTCGGACCTGCCTGGTGTGTTCCTTGTTCTTCATGATGCTCTCTGCGCTTTTAACGGACCTCTGAGACTATCACAGTGCAGGTGCATTTATACGGAGACTTGATTACACACAGGTGGATTGTATTTATCATCATTAGTCATTTAGGTCAACATTGGATCATTCGGAGATCCTCACTGACCTTTTTTTGAGAGAGTTTGCTGCACTGAAAGTAAAGGGGCTGAATAATTTTGCACGCCCAATTTTTCAGTTTTTGATTTGTTAAAAAAGTTTGAAATATCCAATAAATGTCGTTCCACTTCATGATTGTGTCCCACTTGTTGTTGATTCTTCACAAAAAAATACAGTTTTATATCTTTATGTTTGAAGCCTGAAATGTGGCAAAAGGTCGCAAAGTTCAAGGGGGCCGAATACTTTCGCAAGGCACTGTACATACAGATACCTATATAGACATACATACTTTTTTTAAAGAACATACCTTTATTATTATTCCCCGCAAACCCTACCGCCGATCCCCCAATTGGAGTAAACTAATAAATACTTCTGCTTTTACCTTCAATTTATACATCTTATACACATTTTACAGACACAGTCTGCTTTACAATAGTTCTCTCTTGTTTGTTCTTAGTCCTTCCTCTATTTCTGATGTCCATCCAGTTTGATTTCTATTTGTAACTATGCTATTTCACAAAAGTTCCGAACCTATATACATTTTACAGATCCCGTATGCTTTACATTGTTTATCTTGTTATTAGTCCCACCCTTCAGCTCCATTCAACCCCTTTCATCTATCTCTCAACATCATCCATTTTGGATTTCTATTTGCCATATATTTTTCAACTGTGCTGTGATGCTTCACAAAATAATTGAACCTTCCTATTCTCATAGCTTCTACAGATTGTAAATAAAAAATTAGCATTTTTGCTAAAATAATTATATTATTGATTGACTGACTATGGCTTTTCAAATCACCCAGTATTGCTATCTGTAGTGTTAGTTCTAGGCAAATGTTGCAATTCTTCAGCCATTCCTGGACCTGTGACCAAAAACGTGCTACATATGGACAATACCAAAATAAATGAAGATTGTATCCCCCATATATATAACATTCTATTAGTTGCAAGAATTTTGTATAGTCATTTATATCGAAAAATTTGAAGTTTTGAATCCGGCGTTGTTTTGCGTATCAATTCATAAACCATGTGCCATGGAATGGGTACATCGAAAATCTCTTCCCAACTATTTTGCAATTTATATGGCACAGTTGTCAGTTTTTGGTCCTTAAATGAAATCGGTATATGTTTTTATTTATCACACTTTTCTTTAACCGTTTATGTTCTTTAATACAGGGCCGACATACAAGTTCCTTACTTTTCCCCCTTCTACTTGCCTCTTCCATTTTTGTGGTAATGCTGCAATTAATTGGTTGTAATTTTGGGTGGAGCAGACATTTCCATCTCGTTTGTTTTGTTGACGTTGAGTGGAGTTATTTTCCAGGCACCACACTCCCAGAGCCCTCACCTCCTCCCTGTAGGCTGTCTTGTCATCATTGCTAATCAGGCCTACTACTGTTGTGTTGTCTGCAAACTTGATTATTGAGTTGGAGGGGTGCTTGGCCACACAGTCATGAGTGAACAGGGGGTACAGGAGGGGGCTGAGCATGCACCCTTGTGGGGCCCCAGTGTTGAGGATCAGCGGAGTGAAGGTGATGTTTTCTACCTTCACCACCTGGGGGTGGCCTGTCGGGAAGTCCAGGTCCCAGTTGCACAGCGCGGGGTTCAGACCCAGGGCCTCGACCTTACTGATGAACTTGGAGGGTACTATGGTGTTGAATGCTGAGCTATAGTCAATAAACAACATTCTTACATAGGTATTCATCATGTCCAGATGGGATAGGACAGTGTGCAGTGTGATGGCGATTGCATCATCTGTGGATCTATTGGGGCGGTAAGCAAATTTAAGTGGGTCTAGGGTGGCAGGTAAGGTATAGGTGATATGAACCTTGACTAGTCTCTCAATACACTTCATAATGACAGAGGTGAGTGCTATGGGGTGATAGTCATTAAGTTCAGTTACCTTTGCCTTCTTGGGTACAGGAACAATGGTGGCCATCTTGAATCATGTGGGGACAGCAGACTGGGATAAGGAAAGATTGATTATGCCAGTTAACACACCAGCCAGCTGGTCTGCACATGCTCTGAGGATGAGGCTTGGGTTGACGTCTGGGCTGGCAGCCTTGTGGGGGTTAACACGTTTAAATGTTTTACTTACGTTGGCCACGGAGAAGGAGAGCCCACAGTCCTTGGTAGCAGGCCTGTCCGGAAGCAAGACGTCAGTCTCGGCGAAGAAAATCCCCAGCTACGACAAATGCACCCTCAGGATATGTGGTTTCCAGTTTGCATAAAGTCTAGTGAAGTTCTTTGAGGGCTGTCGAGGATTCGGCTTGAGGTGGGATGTAAACGGCCGTGGCGATGATAGAGGACAATGCTCTTGGGAGATAATATGGTCGGCATTGAATTGTGAGTTATTCTAGGTCGGTTGAACAAAAGGACTTGAGTTCCTGTATGTTCCTAGAATTACACCATGAGTCGTTAATCATGAAACACACCCTTCCGCCCGGAGAGATATTTATTCCTGTCTGCGCGATGTACTGAGAATCCTGCTGGCTTTACCGACTCCAACTGAGTATCCAGAGAGAGCCATGTTGCCATGAAACAAAGTATGTTACAGGCCCCGATGTCTCTCTGGAAAGAAATTCTTGCTCTTAGCTCACCAACTTCTATATCCAAAGACACAGAACATGACTCAAAACATTTCCTGAGCTAATAATGTAAAAAGAATTGTACATAAAAAAAAGAAATACTGCAAAGTTTCCAAAGAGCTAGTCGCAACACTGCCATCTCCGTCGGCGCCATTTTCACATGCATCATGTTACAGTAAATATCATGCAGCTGTAGTGTAGGAGTGTTTTTCATCTTTGTTTTCTCTTTAAGACATAGGCCTACTGATTGCATGCCACACACCCCCTCACATACACAGCAACCTATTTACATGTACTCTGATGTATGTTATGAACAATACACAAGGCTGTAGCTGTCTATACTTTGGTAAGGCCTGTTGGCCTTCTGCACAGGACTCTGTCTTTCTCTCTCTCTGAGAGAGTTATTGGTCAGCCCACTTCTTCCCAGAAAGCAAAGCTGGGAGGCAATGTAACTATTGAATGCCACATGACCAGTGAAGAACAGGTCTAGAAGACAGAGAAGCAACATGGAAGTTGTACTCTGGGATCAAATCAAATTATATTTGTCACATGCGCCGAATACAATTGTAGACTTTACCGTGAAATGCTTGCTTCCAAGCCCTTAACCAACAGTGCAGTTCAATAAGAAGAAAATACTTACCAATTAGACTTAAATAAAAAGTAATAATAAAAGTGTCATGATGTGGTCCTCTTTGGGTACAGCGAGCACCATCCTCCTCTCTCTCTCACCACCTCTCTCTCTTCCCCCTACACCCAGGCTCTATCTCTCCTCATGGCCAGAGTATAGAGAGAGAGAGTGAGTTTCACAGGAGAACAAAGGAACCTCTTCCACATCTCAGAACTTGAGAACTGAACAATGTTCATGTTTTGGAGAATGTGTACACGGTCGGGGAAGAATCCAGCTACGACCGGTCCATTTCATTTAATGTTTGTGAAACTCATGAGAGACAATACATTACCATAACTCCACATTACCATAACTCTGTTTATACAGGAGTCTCAGTTGTGAGGATTGCATCTACTTGTTGTATAAAATGAATGAGTAATGATGAAACTATTTGTGAAATTATGTAATGTGATTTAAACTGTTTAATGAAGGAAACTCCAATTCCCTTTGGAGTTTAACTAGGTCATAGGCCCTCCCCATGAGCACAGACATTGACCTGGCGTCATGGGACAGCCCTCTTCTGCCGTTATGAATATAATCCCCACCTGAAGGATTTCCCTTCAGACCAGCTTATCTCGATTACCACGAGAGGGCTAAGGTTTGAGTAGAGACCAGTACCTCATCACAGAGGGAGCTAAGGTTTGAGTAGATTGCTGAACCTTTTAACCATACCACGTGGTTAAACTCTGAGACTATCGATCTGACTGAATAAGAGCAAATCTTTGATACTATTTACTAGTCTGCAGCTAGGAATTCTATACCAATGAATGCGAAGGCCGACAACCGCCGAAACATCTATTCTATAACAACATTTCTGAATGTTACTCTGAAGTAGCCTTTCTAACCAAAGACTCCAGGGGCGCAGAGAGAGGTCTGGATGAACTTCCAACCGAGATCACGACGACACACTGAGCTTAAATATATATATCGATTGCAATTGCTACCGAATGAGGGAGCGTTCATGTGCAAAGGATTACCATTTCAATGGTTATAATTATCAACTGTGTAGTGTCTTTTATCTTTCTCGCCCTTCTCAGTCCCTTTGTCTACCAAGCCGCCATGCCTGTTTAGCCCACTAGGGCACATCCCCTATAATTTTCTTGCAACCATATCTACTTTCTTTGTGTGTGCATTTCTGTGATTATTTAGTTAGTTAATAAATAAATGATTGAGACAATTTATGTATGGGTGATTCATAGTGAAGACTGGGTTTGTGCAGATAACCAACAATTTATGACGTTTGGAATGAGACTAATGTGAGGTAAAAAATAATTCAGTCATTAGTAGACTAATTGATCAGATATTAAAATATCTGAACGTTATATTAGGAAAATTCTAATTTTGTAATCTGAATATTTTCCTTGGTGCCCCGACTTCATAGTTAATTAAATGTACATTATTAGAATAATCACGTAATAATAATTACAGAGAATTGATTTGATAAACTAACAGTCTTCAGTTTAATGATTCCAAAAACAAGACAAAGGTAACACAATAAGAAGAACAATAACGAGGGTGTATACAGGGGGCACCGGTACCGAGTCAGTGTGCGGGGGTACAGGCTAGTTGAGGTAATCTGTACATGTTATCAGACTGTAGAACTGGATGAATGACATAGCCGTAGTTGTTCACTTTATTAGCTGTAACTGTAAAGAATTCATGAATTTCTTCTCTGCCAAACTCATTTGACCATTACTTACTTGTGATAAGATAAATTAATAATTTAACACTAATCAAGACAAAGGAAGTTGAATATATTTATTTAGGCCATACTCAGGCATCTTTATGTTGCAGTAATGAACATCTATTTATGTTGACATGCCATGCCATGAACACTCCCTCACACACACAGCAACCTATTTACAGATACTCTGATGAAATGTTTTAATGAAGAAGAGCACAATACATACATGGTAGTACGCCTTTTTATGAGTAAACAAGAAGAGGTTTCACGTGTTTTAAATGTTTTTTCATTTTTCTTTTAGCGGGGACCCTTTCTCAGCATAGCCAGTATGGGAAGCTTCATGTCAAGACATCAGACCAACAGGTTAGTAGAATGGGATTGGGAAAGAATATTACAGCAAAATATTACATCATTAGATTGGATCCAGAGTCTGAATTTAGTGAGTCTTTGTTTAAACCCCAAAGCTCCCCAGTGACAATGATGCCCTGAACTATTCTGCCCCGAAGTTCACTGACAAGAAGAGTACCAAGCCCAGGAGACAGAGGATAGAACAGAGAGAGGAAGAAACCATCTGCCCTGGTGTGAGTCAACAAGACAGGAAGTGACATGTGAGGGTCATCCAATAAGCATCATTCTAGCACCATTGCATGGGCCAAGCTTCAGCTAATAATAATGTAAAATCACTCAGATGCAGAGCATAATTGTCCAGCAAGTGTGAAAGCTGATATTGGGATGGTTTCAGAAGTCTCAAATCCTCAGAAATAGTGCATGAGGTTGACTGACTGCATACATTTGTTTTTGTAGAAGTTTACAACAAAATGTATACAATGATTTAGCGAATGTCTTAATTCTTCCTTATGATGATAATAGTTGTAACATGGAACTCTGTTACCTGCTTTTATGCTTGTGTGATATTTCAATAAACTTGTTATTTCCTACGTTTAATGACTTGCCCAATTCTTACCAATTATTTGCACCAGGTATCAAACGATCACATTTTTGTCAAAAAAGGTGCCAACCTCACCAGAGTTCACTTCCTCCTGAAAGCTTGAACTGCGTTCTACAACCATGAAGTGAGAAATGGAACGTAAACACCCTGTGTAAGTCAAAGAGGACATATGTACCGGTAGTCTCAGCCACCGACCCAAATGATGAAAAAATACAAACCAGTAACTCTGACTGTACATCATTTGAAGGTCTGCTCTAACTATGGTATGCCACAGGACACATGTTAGATTGTAGTTTTTATCACATGTTTTATGCCTGTTCAGACAGCCAATAAAATCACTTACTTCAGAGTTTCCACCTACTTCATAATGATTACCCGATGTGTGTCATCATATAAAAGGGGTCCACACACAAGACCCACACACTATACAGTTCAGAAAGGACAGTGAAATGATGATTATATATTGGACAATCATTTTGTTTTTCCGCAACTTTGGTAAGTAAGAAATACTGATACGGTTCCTTTTACTTTTTATGTCATAGTCTTTTTGAATCCATTTGAATGACTATGTAGTCTGAATAATGTTAATAATGTATAAATCTGTATGATGCCTCTGTCTGATTTATTTTGTTTGTTTTCTTCACAGGTTGTGCGCTTAAAAATGATGTAATCCAACCAGACCCTTTGATAGTTACAAATCTGGGACAAAATGTATCTCTCACTTGCTTTTGTCGATCTAATTTGATAGTCAGAGTCTCTTGGTTCAAGCAAACTGTTGGACAGAAGTCTCTTCTCATGGCATCATCATATTATCGCACTCAAAATACCTTTTATTTCAACAATTTTATCAAGGACTTCAAGGAGACTAAACGTTTGAGTGTGAAGAGAGGAGTTGGCAGCTCTAACCTGACCATCTCCAAGACAGAGTCAGGTGACTCAGCTACATACTACTGTGGTGCTATGGAAGCGGGCAAAGTCAAATTTGGAAAAGGAACTGTTTTAATTGTCAAAGGTAACTTAAATTCCTTCCCTAATTTTGGATTTTATATTTTGCACCATTAAAATAGAAATATACTTTAGACTTTGGCACTAAATGAACATACCAGGCTAATACAATATACACACTATGATCTTACTCCGTCACTCTCTTCAGGTTCAGAGTCCAACAGCATGTATGTACTCCAGCAACCTGTGTCTGAGTCAGTCCAGCCAGGAGACTCTGTGACTCTGAACTGTACAATACACACTGAGACCTGTGCTGGAGGACACAGTATCTATTGGTTCAGACATGGCTCAGGAGAATCCCGTCCAGGAATAATTTACACCCACGGAGACAGTAGTGAACAGTGTGAGGAGAGCCCTGAGGCTGGGTCTCCTACAAAGAGATTTGTCTATAATCTCCCCAAGAGGAACCTCAGCCTCTCTGATGCTGGGACTTACTATTGCGCTGTGGCATCATTTGGAGAGATACTGTTTGGGAACGGTACCAAGCTGGACGTTGACTGTTAGTGATATTTCTGACATTTTTGAAATGATCTAACATTTTATGCCTGCTTAAACAAAATGTCCTGAATCTCCTCTATCACTGTCTGTATTTCTACAGATGGTTGTAAGGAGGACCATGTTTTCTTGGTGTACTGCCTGGGTGTGGCGTTGGCTCTTTGTGTCATCCTCATCATTGTCCTTGGTTGTGTTTTGTATAAGTTTACGAAGAAAACCTCTCTGCTGTGCAGCGGTAAGCGTTATCATTGCCCACAATATATGATTAATCTGTTGGTGCGGTTTACATTACATGTTTTAGTAATGAAACTGGGTTGATTCAATGTATGATAATGATCATGATTAAGATGATTCCTTCATGTGTTTAAAAGGAAAGCATCCTCAGTCAGGTAGTCCGGCAGTCCCCAGTTGTCATAACCAGGTATGCAGACCGTATAGTGAATTATTCTGAGTATTACTCTGATGAACTGTAAACAGATCCCTCAATCAGTTTATTTCCTGATGCCTTTGAAATTTGTTTTGCTTTTCCTCTTAGGATCAAGAACACGATGACACACTCACATCGGTCCATTACGCTGCTCTGAATGTCATCCACATGAAGCCAAAGACCCAGAGGCAGAGGAGCACAATGGAGAGAGACACTGTGTACTCTGGGCTGAGGTGCCAAAACATGGTTTGAAATGTCAACTTTTATTCCGTAAAGACTTGCATCGCTTTTTCTCTTATACACTTGCTTTTTATCATTATAATTGTGTTACAATTGCTTATATTCTGTCAAACTCCTTTTTTACATTACTGTTGTGCATTTTAGATCAAATAAAACATGAATTCACTGTCATTTAGATGTTTTGTTTGATTTTCGCTCATATTCTTCAAGTTGTCTCAAAACTCTAATTTTTTAAGCTGTATACTGCATCACATATCTGTGGTTTTTTGACAGCCTTAAATATATGTTCCACTCAGCTTAACTCATCTCTAACCCCCAGCAATAACAGGTAATCCTCACCACACACTGTCTTCTCACACCTCAGTGTACCAAAACCACAAAATAATATGTCACTAAGATCACAACTCACTCTTTAATGATAAAAGCCTGAACTAATAATGTACTCCTTAGCTGAGTATATTTTGAAGAGCGCTGATAATGTTGAAAATAATTAAAATATCACTACACATTGTAACTGAGACGTTTTGACAAACAATACAAAATGTGAATATGCATTTGTGCAGCTTGAAGTACTGCACTTCAATTATCTTTCAATAGGGTGCAACAATGTACATAGAAGTCCTCATAACTCCCTTAACAGTAGAGTTGGCAGCAACTTTTGGAATTGTCAACATTTTCAAATTGTTCACTAAGAATTGTTGAAAACGTACTTACCTGTGATATTTCACGTGTATAACAGTGGTGGAAAAAGTACCCAATTGTCATACTTGAGTAAAAGTCAAGATACCTTAATAGATTATGACTTAAGTAAAAGTGAAAGTCACCCAGTAAAATACTACTTGAGTAAAAGTCTAAAATTATTTGGTTTTAAATATATTTAAGTGTCAAAAGTAAATGTTATTGCTAAAATATGCTTAAGTATCAAAAGTTAATATAAAATTGCTCACATTCCTAATAATAAGCAAACCAGACGGCACCATTTTCTTGTATTTTTATTTATTTACGGATAGCCAGGGGCACACTTCAACACTCTGACATCATTTACGAATGAAGCATGTGTGTTTAGGGAGTCCACCAGATCAGAAGCAGTAGGGTTGACCAGGGATGTTCTCTTGATAAGTGTGTGAACTTTCCTGTCCTGCTAAGCATGCAAAATGTAAAGAGTACTTTTGGGTGTCAGGGAAAATGTATGGAGTACAAAGTATATTATTTTACTTTTATGTAGTGAAGTAAAAGTAAAAGTTGTCAATAATATAAATAGTAAAGTAAAGTACAGATACCCCCCCCCCAAAAAAAAAACACAAGTAGTAATTTAAAGTAGTTTTACTTAAATCACCTTACACCACTGATGTGTCTAGTCATAATATCTGTTAACAAAGGCCCAACAAAGACACTGTGGTGCTGTTAAGAATCAATAACAAGGTAATATATACATGTATTACTTACATATTACACATCTGTATCATGTTATAAATCCATTTCAGAATCATAGAGTCATATGCATCAAACAGGCTAGGTAGTCATCATCACAGGATGGATCATTACTACTAACATAAACTAAGATATTATAAAGTGTAGCTTAGTTACCAGGAGGAGCCACACAGGCACTCAAAATAAAATGGGTAGCAGAGAGATATTTAAATGACGAAGACAATGACTCATGTGTTTGTGTGTAGTTTTGTATTGAGTTCCTGAGTAGTTGAATAGGTATGGGAGAAAACCTATTTATTCAAGTCATCTCTCCTCTGTAATGTGTTCTCAACACCTCTTTTAGTAGTGTTGATAGCATGTCACTCACACTCACTCCCACACAACAAGTTCACAGGTACTCTGCGGTCTTCTGTAAGCACAAGACGAGGTCGTATATACATTTTGGTCAGGTGGGCCTGCTGGCTTTGTGCACATAGGATCCTCCTACCTGCTCTCTGTGTCTCTGCCTCTATGTGGTTTACAGCAGGATGTCTGTGTGGTGTCACGTTCGTTGTAAGGATCGGACCAAGGCGCAGCGTGAGTAGAGTTCCACACCATTTTAATAAATCGAAAATCACTGAACAAAACAACAAACAACCAAACGAACCGTGACGCTACTGATGTGCACTAAGGCAACTATACATAGACAAGATCCCACAACACAAACGAGGAAAATGGCTACCTAAATATGATCTCCAATCAGAGGCAACGATAAACAGCTGTCTCTGATTGGGAACCATATCAGGCCAACATAGACATACAAAACCCCCTAGACATACAAAAACTAGAGTACTCACCCTAGTCACACCCTGACCTAACCAAAATATATAGAAAAACAGAGATATCTAAGGTCAGGGCATGAAAGTCACTGTTGTTCTCACTATCTTTACTTGTTGTGTTAGATATACAGGGAATGTAAAACTAACTAAAATGTATTTGTTTTATTCTGTAGGTGTTTCCCCCACATAAACTCATGATGCTCCATACTATACTGTACATTTCATTTTTTAAATTTTACTAGGCAAGTCAGTTAAGAACAAATTCTTATTTTCAATGACGGCCTAGGAACAGTGGGCAGAACGACAGCTCGGGGATTTTGGTTACTAGTCCAATGCTCTAACCACTAGGCTACCCTGCCGCCCCACATACTGTACATAGTATACTATACTGTACATGACAAGACAAGACATGTTCTTTGCACAACAGACCTCCTATTGGTCGTCTGGAGTATTGTAACTGTTGTCGTGATGTGACTTTCATTAATGCGATAACTGTCCCCTATTCAGTCCACTAACTATGTTTAATTGTTACCCGATTAAATGAATCATGTAACAATTATCTCATTAGGAATTTTGGACACCACGGAAGAAGTTCTTTAACGTGTTACCATCTCCTGAATTAAACTCTAAAAGATATAACTTATATAACAGTATATCGATAACAGTCACTTATTAATCATTACGTCATATCAGTCTCATTCTGAACAGTCGTAACCCCCTTGGATCCGCTAGAACCCCAACCATTGCTGATTATTCAGCAATACACAAATTGGTTTAATTATTTATTTACTAACTAACTAAATAATAACACAGAATACACATACACACTTACATGAGACAAAAGTCCCTAGTGGACTGACAAGAAATGACAGCTTGTTACAACATAACATTAGATGGAGAGGGGGAAACAGAGAGACAGAGTCAATGGGACAAAGATAATACTTATTGTATGTTTGGAAACTAGGCTCACAGTAACCATATACTTTGCATGCGAACCACTACCCATTTTGGGATAAGAAGTAATGCATGTATTAACGTGTAGATGTCTTTGTTCGTTGTCTATCTCTGTTGGAACCAATCAATCCTTCTATGGGGAAGGCTCTGGTTGTCCACCAGAGGTCAAAATGTCCTTCTTCTTAGTTGTCCTGGCCTGTAGTGGAGTGTTTTCAAATGGAAAACTCAGATACTTATCTGAGATGGGATTTTCTCCCTCCTTCCTCGGGTAGATAGTCAAAGTTCCAAATCACTTTACACGCACAGCTGCAGACTGGCGGTCTTTCTGGTCTGGTAGGTGAGGTTATCTTCTCCATTTCATGTTGAGGTTGAGAGTTTCAACCATTTCCAACATGTAGCTAACTCTCCACACTTCTCTGGTCTAAAGGAATTATTTAGGGTTTAGCTCCCGACCACTTTACCGCCAGTAGCAACCCGGCAATGTTTTGGTCTGATATGTTAATTCTTAGCCAGTCCTTTTAAGCACTCTGATTGAAAAGGGCAGTTCTATCATGCTGACAAGCTCTCTGACCTCATTTGCAAAGGATATTATTAGAAGTGCTCAAACCAAAATCACATTCATAAAAATAGTTTCATCATTCTTCATATTGTATTCACATCTGATTGGATGAAAACTTGACAGCTACTTCCTAAGTTACAGAATTTGGTTCATACAGTTTTTAATGACATCACAAAATGAAAAACAATATGACATTATTATTCTTTAGGTTCTCACTGACCATTCCCCACATTCTGATGTTAGGTACATGTGACTCACCACCTGGATTCGGACTTATGTAGCAAAATTTGAAATTGTGATTTTTACATTATATAAAAGTAGAGACTCAAAGCTACAAAATGGTATATCATACACTGCATTTGAGGAACAATGGGAAAGTAATTTTGCTTTGAAAGTTGATCAACTTGTAAACTCACTTATGAGAAAAATAACCTTTGAATGTTTTGTTATCTAGTGAAGGGTTCTGCTTTGTCTACACCCATTCAGCATCGTTCACACCCTCACCCTAAGCTTTAGCCCCACCCATCTCATTTCGCTCTCGAAACGCACACTCGATGCTCTGGCCGAGGATTTGTTTACCTCGGGATAACATGAAAACAGCCTAACAAGCACTGCTGGCAACAATTTCATTACGCTTTTTTGCAGACGTTTACTGACACCGGCCATATTCAGCGGTTGTTGTACACGCGTCACGTAACGTAAGCTAACGAGCCAGCCAGCCAACGTTAGCTAGTTGAACGATAAACAGTGCCAACAATGCCACAGCGCTGGGAGCTAACCAACCATGTTCAATGTTAGCTAGCTAACATTAGGCTCTAACTAGAACAGCACACAGCTCAAGGAAACAAATAATAATGTCAGCTAGGGAGCAAGCCAGCTAGCGTTAGCTAGCTAGCAAGCTAGCAGTACACTTTAGCTTAGGACATGTAGCTTGCTAGCTAGGTAAACAACGTACCTAGCTAGGTAAACAATGTGTAAGTTCACACACGTCACATAACGTTAGCTAACGAGCCAGCCAGCTAATGTAAGCTAGTCAAACAACAATGAACAGTGCGAACAATGCCAACCATGTTCAATGTTAGCTAGCTAACAATAGGCTCTAACTAGAACAGCAAACGGCTCTGGGAAATGAATAATAACATCAGCTAGGGAGCCAGCCAGCTAACGTTAGCTTGAAATGAAACCACTTTCTGTAAAAATTAGAAAACATGTAAGATCTGAAAATGTAACATTAGCTAGCTAACGCTAGACTATCTTACCTGTATAGATCATCTCCCTGTCAGGAATGCCATGCCACGGTTGCCCTTAGTTTGAAGATGAAATCCGGAGACAGGTATTTCCTCCATCTCTTTAGCTATCATATTCCACTGATTTCAAAACCTAATCCTCCAGAAAGTGGAGAGCTACACTTATGCAGCTCCACTACACAATAAAACAAATTTAAACGCCACATTCGACAGGATCACCAACACAGACTGATGAGCTTCTATGGCAGACCAATCCGAACTTCTCTCACGGCATGTCCAGCCCACTCATTATGTCAGCCAATCATGGCTAGTGGAAAGGTTGCCACCTTTTTCTGTGGTTTAACCAAAAAGGCTCGTAAAAAAAAAACTTCATATTCATACATTCATATTTACAGATCGCATACAAGTTTTTTGTTTAGGCACATGAAAGTTGACATGTTCAAGAAGGCATTTCTGCCCCCAAAACTTAATTTAGATTTAAAAAATGTACGTTCAAACGGCTCTCCTGTTAAGTCGTGACTTGAGACATATGCCTAGTTTCCTGAATTGGGTCACATATTGTTCCAATGTTCACTTTTTGGACGTTAGAGTTTTTGTTGTTCACACCTGTCACAATTAGAAAAACAGACCACTGCCATTTGTTAGTTTCTTATTTTTCAGAGTAAATAACCCACGGACACTAGAGAAGCTATAACCAAGTTGAATTTTTCCCAACGGTTCTGTACAGCTGTAATCCGACAACCCAACATTTGTCCCATCCAGATATTTATATCCCACTTAAGACACTCCTTCTTCTCTCCAATCCTTCTTATGGTTTAACAGAAAGAGAGTAACAAGATCCCAAACACTTATTACTCCCTTCAGGTGACCTGTCCTCACCTCCTGACCTCAACCCCTCCTTCATCTAATCCACAGATGTCCATCTGTCTCTCCTGTATCAACACAGTTCTCTGCTCAATGACATCAATGACGCTCTTGATGCTGGTGATTCTCTGATCCACCTCTACGCAGACGATACCATTCTGTACACTTCTGGCCCTTCTTTGGACACTGTGTTAAAACCTCCAGACGAGCTTCAATGCCATACAACACTCCTTCCGTGGCCTCCAACTGCTCTTAAATGCAAGTAAAACTAAACGCATGCTCCTCAACCGATCGCTGCCCGCACCTGCCCACAAACTAGCATCACTACTCTGGACGGTTCTGACTTAGAATATGTGTACAACTACAAATACCTAGGTTTCTGGTTAGATTGTAAACTCTCCTTCCTGTCTCACATTAAGCATCTCCAATCCAAAAATAAATCTAGAATTGGCTTCCTATTTCGCAAAAAAGCATCCTTCACTCATGCTGCCAAAAATACCCTCGTAAAACTGACTATCCTACCAATCCTTAACTTTGGCAATGTCATTTACAAAATAGCCTCCAACACTCTACTCAGCAAATTGGATGTAGTCTATCACAGTGCCATCCGTTTTGTCACCAAACCCAATATACTACCCACCACTGCGACCTGTATGCTCTCGTTGGCTGGCCCTCAATTCATATTCGTCGCCAAATCTACTGGCTCCAAGTCATCTATAAGTCTTTGCTAGGTAAAGCCCCGCCTTATCTCAGCTCACTGGTCACCATAGCAGAACCTACCCGTAGCACACGCTCCAGCAGGTATATTTCACTGGTCACCCCCAAAGCCAACTCCTCTTTGGCCGCCTTTCCTTCCAGTTCTCTGCTGCCATTGACTGGAAAGAATTGCTGGAGACTTATATCTCCCTCAATAACTTTAAGCATCAGCAGTCAGAGCAGCTTACCGATCACCGTACCTGTACATAGCCCATCTTTAAATAGCCCACCCAACTACCTCATCCCCATATTGTCATGTATTTCTTTGTTCCTTTGCACCCCAGTATCTCTACTTGCACATTAATCTTTTGCACATCTATCACTCCAGTGTTTAATTGCTAAATTCTAATTATTTTGCCACTATAGCCTATTTATTGCCTTACCTCTCTAATCTTACTACACTTGCAAATGCTGTACATAGACTGTTCTCAAACTGTACGTTTGTTTATCCCATGTGTAACTCTGTGTTTGTGTCGCACTGCTTTGCTCTATCTTGGCCAGGTCACAGTTGAAAATGAGAACTTGTTCTCAACTGGCCTACCTGGTTAAAAAAAATAAAACAATTAAAATAAGAACACAAACTCTGTAACACCTGCTGTAGGCTACCCTCCCCCTCTGAAGCCTAGTAGACTAGGCTATGGGTGGCCCCTCACAAAACTGGCCCCTCACACCACTGGACCTTGCCAAACCGATTGGTTGCTATGGGTCATGGTTGCCAAGGGCCTTATTACACCGTGGGATCAAACAATCACAGGTAGTCATCTTGGATCCCAGATCCCAAATTCCTGCCTTCCCCTCTCAGATTCCTTTAAACAGTCACAGAAAGAGCAGCAAGTGCATCTCTGTCCTTCACAACAACAGCTGGACTCATATTTCTTTGGACATGTGGGATTGTGTGCGTGCACAAAGTGAGTTGTGGGACATGTTTATATTGTTCTTTAATAGTTAGCTATTGTTGCATTATGACTTCTGCCTCTGTACAGCTTGTTACCTGTAAACATGTTCAGGGATTATATGCCATTTATACATTCCTGTATTACTGTTATTACAGCTCTTGTGATATTGTATGTACAGTATATCCGTTACCTTTCATGTCCTTCTACAGAACCACAACCTTTCCCACTTTCCATCCCCATGTAGATCTCCGGTGTGTGTGAATAAAGTTCCTGTGTGTGTCATCTCTTGGGCTTCCTTATTCCCCTCAAACCGGGAGCGATGTCAGTTGGTCACAGACCAATAAACACAAAGTTATGTTGCTCTTTTTCAGTAACTGTTGAATGTCCTGGTCAGAATTCTATTGGTTTTCTTTCAAAGATGTAGGGTACACTTGTATCAAAGAAGACACAGAGGGTTGTGTGTGGCTGTCCATGTGGGTGCTTGAGTGAGAAATACACATGGGAGAACCTGTCAGTAAAAAAGCACAGCACCCTTCATTATCGACACATCGTTCTGACAACATGAAAACAGCCTCCAGACTCTGAAGTCAGGAGGTTTACTAGTTAGTTGTCAAAAGGAGGTAGCCGAACACGAGCCTTGGCTTTTGCGAGCTGGAACAGCTCATTGGAGCAGCAGCCTATATCCTGTTTCTGTAGCGTGAAGCAACTTGATGTACAAGTACGACCCCTGGACAGGACTCTAGTCTATCACAGGGCCTTATCCCCAATCTATCTTCATAATGCTGAGTGCATAATGCTGAGTGCATAATGCTGATGTTGATGTGGAATGTTATTGGAGGGAATAGCAGATATTATAAGGGCTCCTGACCAATTGTGCTATTTAGTGAATTTTTTTAAGCTGACCTTAACTTTTTTGCGTACATGATGTTTCTGCCATCGTTTCTTACAGTTTAACGAAAAGAGCTTCTGGGCATTAGAACAGCTATCCTTAACCTCGATTTGGATGAGGACTTCTACTTCAATGAGTCGGAGGGGAAACCATATTGATTATCCAGGACCAGGCCCAAATCCCGACACCTGAAGAAGGCGGAGACACCGCTATAGAGTCTGGTGTGCAGGATTCCTGTCAGAGAGTGGATAAACCACCTCTACCCTCCATTCTAGTGGTGAATGTGCAATCACTGGAGAATAAACTGGATGAGCTCTGTTCGAGACTAACCTATCAAAGTCAGTTGTGGCTGAACAAGGACATGGTAAATACAAATCTAGCTGTTTTTTCTATACATAGGCAGGACAGAACGGTGGTAAAAGAGAGCAAATTATTTCACTTGTATTTTACTTGTTTGTGACCCACTGACTCTGCCCAGTTAGAGGGGAATAAGGCAGTCTAAGAGTTAGCACACACAGTGACTTTATTTACACACACTGGAGATTATGAATATGGAGATGGACATAGGAATGTGTATGGGAATGAAAAGTGGGAAAGGTAGTGGTTCTGAAACAGGAGAAACAGGAGGTGATGAATCCACTGTAGACAATACTATATGATAGCACAAATAGGGCAACACGGCTATTTACAAGGGAATGACTGCATGAACATGTATATGCTACCTACAAATTACAATGCAGCTATACACAAATGCAGTGTCATGATGTTGCCCTGTTGGTGATGTTTATGACCCCCATAAATACCTTTCCCCTTTCCTCTCTCTAATCTACAGATTTTACTCTTGGAAAGCCCGTTGTTAACATAGAGAGAGTCTGGTAACATCAAAAGGGTGGGGAACGGAACCATATTTTTGTATTCTGTATTTCTGTAATCCAACCAGCTGACAATATCTGTTGGTACTTAAAGAATATGATGTCAGATCAGTTGTTGTTTGAGACATTATTACTGATGATAAGACGACATAAACTGTATCTTGGAAAGTCTACACATTCTAGTTATCAGATTCACATGGAATTGTTGTGCAATTTAAATGTTTAAAAATTAAACTATTTTTGAAAAGATGAAATTTATTTTTAGCTTCTAAATGAGAGAATTGGTTTTCATAAGTGAACTATGGTCAACTCAGTGGCCCCACCCATGTGAACCGACATTTGTTGTGAACTATGAAACACGCCCTTCTCTCCACTACTACAAAAGCCCCTTTGACAAAATTCAACTTGTGTTCCTGAGGACGTGAGGACTGCTCTCCATACGATAAAAGGGCTAATATCAACTACAGAACTAAGCCAACCTCAGTGTGAGCTCTGGTTGCGAATCATTGAACGACAACAACCTAACGAAATTAGCATTGTGTTCCCGGTGACGTGAAGACTGCAGCCCATACGTTAAAAAGGGTGAATTTCAACTTGGAGGTGACGATCGACACGCTGGAAGGACGAATATGGACGACTATACCAGCCAGAATATAGCATTAGCTTATAGTTTGGCAACTTGGTATGAACTTTGAACTCTTATTCACTACAGAAGTGATACATCCTAGCCGTTGAGTTAGCAGCAGCTGCTGTAAATGTGGGCTAGGAAAGGACGGACAATCTCTTCAGAAAGACAGGGTACTACTACGTATACGTTCTACCACACGACGATGGTACTACAACATATCCGTTCTACCACCAACGTATTCTTCAAAGGACAAGAGATCTCTGCTGGGCAACCCAACCTTCCATCTACGACCAATCTATCGAAGCGCAGCACAGAGTAAAATATTTATTGCATTTTCCTTTCTGAATGGGCGGTTATTTAGACTGCATAAGAATCTGTATTTACGATAGCATAGCTTCATAAGGTCCGATAGAGACCCAATCCTTTTGTTCCTCAGTCTTCCCGTGCTTTCATTCAAACCCAACCCCCTTTCTTTGTGTAACCAGCCTTTCATATTGGTGGTTCCGTCTGCTAGGGACGTTTTCATGTATGACATAATTAGCAGTACTAGCCATTGAAAATAGTGGTAAGCTGAAATATTTTTTTGGGGGGGTGGATGTGTTTGTCCTCGGGGTTTCGCCTGCCATTTCAGGTATTTTATACTCACAGACATTATTTTAACAGTTTTATAAACTTTAGAGTGTTTTCTATCCAAATCTACTATAATTATATGCATACCCTAGCTTCTGGGCCTGAGTAACAGGTAGTTTACATTGGGCACGGTTTTCATCCGGACGTGAAAATAAAGGTCCCTACCCCAGAGAGGATAATAAACAAATTGGACTCTAACAATCTGCCTCCTGTGTCTGCATCTGGGTCTCGCCTTGTGCCCTTATACGTTTTGATGTCGTCACTATTATTCTACAATGTAGAAAATAGTTCAAATAAAGAGAGACCCTTGAATGAGTAGGTTTTCTAAACCTCTTGACCGGTAGTGAATATGTACAGTTGAAGTCGGAAGATTACATACACCTTACATGGAACCCAAACCGGCTGTGCGCGTGTGACATCGTGCACCATCATGCATAAATGTATTTTGTCCCCCCACACCAAATTCTGAACCAATTACATTAATTTGGGGACAGGTCGAAAAGCATTAAACATTTATGGGAATTTAGCTAGCTAGCTTGCCCTTCCTAGCTAATTTGTCCTATTTATAAAGCTTGCTCTTGCGAGCTAATTTATCTTTGGATATAAACATTGAGTTGTTATTTTACCTGAAACGCACAAGGTCCTCTACTCCAACAATTAATCCACACATAAAACGGTCAACCAAATAGTTTCTAGTCATCTCTCCTCCTTCTGGGCTTTTTCTTCTCTTGACTATATATTGCGATTGGCAACTTTCACAAATTAGGTGCATTACCGCCACCGACCTCGTTCATCTTTCAGTCACCCACGTGGGTATAACCAATGAGGAGATGGCACGTGCGTACCTACTTCTATAAACCAATGAGGAGAAGGGAGAGACAGGACTTGCAGCGTGATCTGTCAGAAATAGAAGTGACTTTTATTTTCGCCCTTGGCAACGCAGAAGCTCGTTGGAGCGAGCGAGCACTGTGCGTGCAATAATTGAATAAAATAGATCGCGAGCGCACGCGAACGGTGTATTCAGCCTGTTAGCCAAATGCAATTAAACTTAGTTTCTCACAATTCCTGACATTTAATCCTACTAAAAATTCCCTGTCTTAGGTCAGTTAGGATCACCACTATATTTTAAGAATGTGAAATGTCAGAATAATAGTAGAGAGAATGATTTATTTCAGCTTTTCTTTTTTTCATCACATTCCCAGTGGGTCAGAAGTTTACATACACTCAATTAGTATTTGGTAGCATTGCCTTTAAATTGTTTAACTTAGGTCAAATGTTTCGGGTAGCATTCCACACGCTTCCCACAAGAAGTTGAATTTTGGCCCATTCATCCTGACAGAGCTGGTGTAACTGAGTCAGGCTTGTAGGCCTCCTTGCTCGCACACACTTTTTCAGTTCTGCCCACACATTTTCTATAGGATTGAGGGCTTTGTGATGGCCACTCCAATACCTTGACTTTGTTGTCCTTAAGCCATTTTGCTACAACTTTGGAAGTATGCTTGGGCTCATTGTCCATTTGGAAGACCCATTTGGGACCAAGCTTTAACTTCCTGACTGATATCTTGAGATGTTGCTTCAATATATCCACATAATTTTCCTACCTCATAATGCCATATATTTTGTGAAGTGCACCAGTCCCTCCTGCAGAAAGCACCCCCACAACATGATGCTGCCACCCCCGTGCTTCATGGTTGGGATGGTGTTCTTCGGCTTGCAAGCCTCCCCCTTTTTTCCTCCAAACATAACGATGCTCATTATGGCCAAACAGTTATATTTTTGTTTCTTCAGACCAGAGGACATTTCTCCAAAAAGTACAATCTTTGTCCCCGTGTGCTGTTGCAAACCGTAGTCTGGCTTTTTTATGGCGGTTTTGGAGCAGTGGCTTCTTCTTTGTTGAGCGGCCTCTCAGGATCTGTTGATAAAATACTCGCTTTACTGTGGATATAGAAGTCCACTGGACTTCTTTAACGACCAGTGTGGTACACCTCAGTAATATCTTATATGTGTTCTAAGATTTTCCCCCATCTAGGTGCCTGTCTGCTCCCCCCCACCGGCCTCAATGAGGCTCATCATGGGTCTGGGCTACTATTTCCCCCCTCTGTGGCTCGGGACCCCCCACCAGCAGTTGGTGTTGGTATCCGAGGCACAAACTAAATAGTCAGAACCTACGTATGAGTAGTCAGCGGCCGCGTCGTTATGGGAATGGCTGTAACCTTTCAACCAATTCTCCTGGTGTTTGTGCTTCAAAACACTCAGTGGCTGTTGAGGCCTGTCAGTCACCAAAGTGGCCACGTGTGGCAACCTCTTCAGTACCTGCAAACTGAGACGAGGATATCTGTCTGTTATATTCCAAAGTATTTCACCAGTGGCAGTCATTGGGTGAGTTGCAGGACTGATGCTATTTGTGTCATTGTAAGGGGTGACAGTCCCCCACAAGTTGGAAGATGTGTCAGCGGAAGCAGAGTACACTCTGCGCCTCGTTGTTTTTCTTGCTGAGACGGCCACAGTGCTTGCGGAAGTGTCCAAAGGGCAAGAGAAGTTGATCTCAACTACAGTATTGTACGACTTCAAGGAGGAGGGAAGTTGCTCAAAGAGACTGCTGGCTCGAAATCATGAAAAAAATGTTAATTCAGATTTGCTGATAAATGTGTCGAGATATCGTAATATTTATTTGATTCGGAATCTGCACCAAGAGGTTCCGAAACGTCTTTGTCCCAAGGGGTGCTTTTGCAGCTAGCGTTAGGGAAAGACAATGTGGTCAGTGGAGAAGGCACTGTGACCTGTGACCTTACATGGTTGGTTTTCCAATCCACCAGTGGGAGTAACCGATCCGTTAAGTCTGATCCGAGTAGCAGGGGTTCAGATTCAAGGCTGGTAACGTACACAGGGTGAACGAGTGATACGTCCTCGAAGTGTAGTTTCAGCATGACTCTCAATGTGAGAGGCGAGGTAGTCTGAGTGAAACCTCAGGATTGTAGTGATGCATTGTTCCACTTTTAACCAATGTTAGGTTGGCTTCAAAGCCCTTTTGAGATCATTGAACAATGTTTGAGAGTTGAGCGATATTGCCGCACCCGAATCAATTAGCGCATGACAAGTTATGTTTCCAGGTATTACCGTTTAGAGTTGCATTTAGTGGACATATTCCCCACAATGCGAAGTGTTCATTCGCAACGATGTGCTGTGCCATTTCTGTTCGAGGTGAAGGCAGATCGACTTTTCGGGTTTTGAGTGGGCTTGGCTTTAACGAAGCTTTTGACCTTTTTCTTCGCAGCGTTTGTATCAGAGTCTATATACAAAGCCTGTGGGCTTGTTCCTTCATAGAGCGGGCCCTGGATAGGGTCTCGAGTGAGAGTGGGAGAGATTTGTTTTAACGTCCTTGCTAAGGGTGTTAAATCCTGTGGACCTGGTGTCCGGCAATTCCCCGTCTTATCTTTTACCTTTTTCCTCAAAATGTTCTTGCTTTAGTTTTTCACATAGTCAAACTTCTAGAGAACATTGGTCTACTTTTTGATTGCCCTTTAACCCTTTGTTACCCTTGTGCACTGACACTTTTGTGGTTGGGTGCAAGAACTTAGCGAACAGGTCGATTGCAGCGGTAGTCATTTCGATGGCGACATACTTAAAAGTTATTTTGACCGCGGTGGTTATTGGAATCGTGGTTTTGTGGTAGAAACCATTGTTGTGCTTCATCTCTCAACGCTTCAATACCTGATAATGCACCCTGTAACTGGAGTGAGTGCTCCTGGTCAACCTTCAAAACCGAGTGGTCAGGGCTTTTGATGCCTCAAAAGTTGTGTTTGCAAGCTCTCTGAGTTGTACGATAGGCAAGCCAACGTGGGCTGTAAGGCCCAAGTAGGTAATGAAGCTGGGATATATGTCACGAATCCCGTTTCCTGAGTCTGTTTTTTGCCTATGTTCTTCCTGGAGAGTTTTTCCGGCGTCCTGGAACGCACCCTGTCTGGTTGCCGGGCAATGTAGCCAGTTGGGGTTTCTGATTACCCGCACCTGTATCCCATCAGCTATCTGCACACCTGGTCCTGATCATCATCTCTCCTCTTTATAAGCCCGGACCTGACATCCATTCCCTGCCGGATCGTTAGCCATGAACAGTATGTTGTGCCAGAGTATCAGCCTCAAGTTGGATAGAAGTTGTTTTGTTGTTTGTTACGTATTGCTTGCCTTGAACTTACCTCTGTTTGTTCTGTCTTCAGTTACTCACCCGGATCATTTACCCCATTCCCGCCTGGTCGTCAGAAGATTCCGCTTCCCCATTGGATCCACCTATTTACTCCCATCAACTCATCACCGCTACCCGCTACACCACCTGGATATATCTACCCATTCACTTGTAAATAAATACTCTTTTTCCTACTCTCCTTGTCCTGGTCTGCTTCTGGGTTCGACTTTGAAGAATCGTGACAGAACGATCCGGCCAAGAATGAACCCAGCGGACCTGGATTCCATTTGCCATGCCATTACCCAGCAGGGGAGGACATTGGGACAACACAAGACGGAGCTACAGGAGATAGCGGTTGCAATCCAGAAATTATCTGCTAGCTTGACACAGATCCAGGATCAGCTCAGTTTGCTGGCGATTCATTCACCACCTATTTCACCCATCTTACCTGCCGTGCCTGATGCGTTTTCCTTCCGTGAACCCAAGGTACCGACGCCTGATAAATATGAAGGGGATTTGGGAAGATGCCGTTCGTTTCTTATGCAGTGTGGGTTAGTGTTTGATCTGCAGCCCCATTCTTACGCCACTGACAAGGCTAGGATAGCCTTTGTTATTGAACTGCTGCGTGGAAGAGCTCTGGAATGGGCTTCAGCCGTTTGGGAACGACAGGGGACCTGCATGTCTTCATACCAGGAATTCACGGGAGAGCTGAGAAGGCTTTTTGATCATCCAGTCCGAGGTAAGGACGCAGCTAAACGTTTGTTCACTCTTCGCCAAGGAGCTCGCAGTGTGGCAGACTTTATGATCGAGTTCAGGACATTGTCTGTGGAGAGTGGTTGGAATGAGGAGTCACTACAAGCGGCTTTTTACCAGGGGTTGTCGGAGCAACTCAAGGACGAGCTGATATCCTATCCAGAGCCTAGTGATCTAGACAGCTTGGTCACTTTATCTATTCGGGTAGATAATAGAGTCCGAGAGAGGAGGAGGGAGAAGCAGTGGGGCCCATCCAATCAATCAGCAACTCGGTTACCATTCGGTTCAGGAAGTCAACCAGAACGTATTGATCGTTATTCCCCACACGGGATTAGTGGAGGGGTCTTGCCACCAGATCCTGAACCAATGCAAGTGGGGCGACACGGGCTAACTAAGGAGGAGCGCCAACGTAGACGTGAGACCAACAGCTGTTTCTACTGTGGTAGCTCAGGACATTACATCTCCACTTGTCCACAGCGCTCGTTAAACTGCCCGGCTCGCTAGTTTTGGGAGGAAATTTAGCGAGCCAGATTCAACCTCTCCAGAATCCTGTCAGACCCCGTTTTCCTGCGACCCTTATGAATAAGGATCAGAGCTTAGAGATTAACGCTTTCATCGATTCAGGTGCCGATGGCAGCTTTATTGATGCCGACTTGGTGGAACAGCTGGGGCTTTCTAAGGAGCAATTGCCGGAAGCCATTGAAGCAACCACTCTGAACGGCAGTAGTCTGGCACGGATCACTATGAGGACTGAACCGGTTAAGATGTTGTTGTCGGGGAATCATTCAGAGTTTATCTCCTTCTTCATTCTGTCCTCACCCCATGTTCCTCTGGTTATTGGTTACCCCTGGCTGAAGGAACACAATCCCTCATTTGATTGGGTGACGGGTAAGGTAACTAGTTGGAGCATTGATTGTCATGCTAACTGTCTTAGGACTGCCTGTTCTCCTGCCATTTCCAGTCAGATCAGTGACTCTGTTCCTCCTGATTTGTCCCTGGTTCCAGAAACATATCACGAGTTGGGTGAAGTATTCAGTAAACAGAAGGCTCAGTCCCTTCCTCCCCACCGACCTTATGACTGTGCGATTAATCTGTTTCCTGGAGCTTCCTTACCCAAGGGACGGTTATACAGTATCTCTCGACCTGAACGTGAGGCCTTGGAGACCTACATCAAGGAGTCTCTAGCTGCAGGTCTCATTCGGCCCTTGTCATCACCTCTGGGAGCAGGATTTTTTTTTGTGAGCAAGAAGGATGGCTCTCTTCGACCGTGTATTGATTATCGGGGTTTGAATGATATTACGGTCAAGAACAAGTATCCCCTGCCCTTGATGAGCTCAGCTTTCGATTCTTTACAGGGTGCTACGGTTTTTACGAAGCTTGATTTACGTAATGCTTATCATTTGGTTCGGATCAAGGAGGGAGACGAGTGGTTGACTGGGTTCAATACTCCGATGGGACATTTCGAGTACCAGGTGATGCCGTTTGGATTGACCAACGCTCCTGCTGTGTTCCAAAGTATGGTGAATGACGTTCTGAGAGACATGATTGGTATTTTTGTGTTTGTTTACCTGGATGATATCCTCATCTTCTCGAAGGAGCTTTCTAGCCACGTTCAGCATGTCAAGCAGGTCCTGCAGCGGTTATTGGAGAACCGTCTGTTCGTGAAGGCTGAGAAGTGTGATTTTCACGCCCACACGACGTCCTTCCTCGGTTACATCATCTCCAGGGGAGAGCTCAAGATGGACCAAGAGAAGGTTCGGGCGGTTCAGGATTGGGTCCAGCCCGGTTCGAGATTGCAGCTCCAGAGATTCCTGGGGTTTGCAAATTTTTATCGGAGGTTTATCCGTGATTACAGCCGGGTGGCCGCCCCTTTAACTGTACTGACGTCTTGCACCAGAAAATTCTGTTGGTCTCCTGAGGCAGACCGAGCATTTCTAGATTTGAAGAGCCGATTCACCAACGCCCCGATTCTCTCTCAACCTGACACTTCCCGTCAGTTCGTTGTGGAGGTGGATGCGTCTGATGTGGGGGTGGGCGCCATCCTGTCCCAGCGTAGCTCCACTGACGGTAAACTCCATCCCTGCGCCTTCTACTCTTGTCGTCTTTCTCCAGCTGAAAGAAACTATGATGTGGGTAACCGGGAGCTTCTCGCTGTGAAGCTTGCCTTGGAGGAGTGGCGTCACTGGTTGGAGGGAGCGGAGCAACCGTTTGTGGTCTGGACTGACCACAAGAATCTGGCTTACGTGCAATCGGCTAAACGTCTCAACTCTCGTCAGGCCCGGTGGGCTTTGTTTTTTGGACGCTTCAATTTTTCCCTGACGTTCCGACCTGGGTCGAAGAACGGGAAGGCGGACGCCCTGTCCCGGATGTTCTCCAAGACGGAGGAGAGTGAGGCCAAGACTGAGACGATTCTTCCCCAGAACGTTGTCGTGGGAGCCGTTACATGGAGGATTGAGGAGGAGGTGATGGCGGCTCTTCGGACACAGCCCGGGCCCGGTAACGGTCCACCCGGTCGGTTGTTCGTGCCTGAGTCGGTTCGTTCTGCTGTCCTTCAGTGGTCCCACGCCAGCAAGATAGCTTGTCACCCTGGGGTTGCTCGGACTATGGCGCTACTGCGCAGACGATTTTGGTGGCCTGCCATGGGAGAAGATACCCGGAGGTTTGTTGCCGCTTGTCCTGTTTGTGCGCAGAATAAGAGTACCAATCGGGCCAGCTCTGGGCTTCTTCACCCCCTACCTATTCCCCGACGACCTTGGTCGCATCTGGCCCTGGATTTTGTCACGGGGTTGCCCTCTTCTGTTGGTAACACGGTTATTCTGACCATTGTGGATAGATTCAGCAAGTTTGCCCACTTTGTTCCCCTCTCCAAGCTGCCTTCTGCCACTGAGACGTCCGAGATACTGGTTAGGGAGGTGTTCAGGGTCCACGGGTTGCCCTGTGACATTGTTTCTGACCGTGGTCCTCAGTTTACCTCTGCTGTCTGGAAATCCTTCTGTTTGGCCATTGGAGCTACAGTCAGTCTCACATCTGGATTTCACCCCCAATCTAATGGACAGGCGGAGAGAGCCAACCAGAAGATGGAGTCCACGCTGCGTTGTCTTGTCTCCTCTGATCCCACCTCTTGGTCATCTCAATTACCCTGGGTCGAGTATGCCCATAATACCCTTCCTTCATCTGCCACTGGGATGTCCCCCTTCCAATGCCTGTACGGATACCAACCTCCCTTGTTTCCTTCTCAGGAGAGGGATCTTTCGGTCCCTTCTGTCCAGGCCCACATTCGTCGTTGCCACCGGACCTGGCATCGGGCCAGGAAGGTTCTCCTTAGAGTTTCTGACCGGTATCAGATCCAGGCGAATCATCGCCGTATTCCTGCTCCCGCTTATACCATCGGAGATAAGGTGTGGTTGGCTACACGGGATCTTCCTCTACGGACTGAGTCGAGGAAACTGTCACCAAAGTTCATTGGTCCGTTCGTGGTGGAGAGAATCATTAACCCTGCTGTGGTCCGACTAAAATTGCCGGCAACGCTTCGAGTACACCCCACCTTTCATGTCTCCTGCCTCAAGCCGGTTCACCTCAGTCCTCTGTTGCCCCCTCCTCCTCGTCCTCCTCCTCCTCGGATGATCGGAGGTGGTCCTGTCTACACGGTGCGCCGCATCATGGACTCCAGACGGCGGGGTCGAGGATTCCAGTATTTAGTGGATTGGGAAGGATATGGTCCTGAGGAGAGGAGTTGGATCCCTCGGCGTCAGATCCTTGACGATGACCTGCTTCGTGACTTTTACCGCCTCCACCCTGGCGCTCCGGGTAGTCCGCCCGGTGGCGTTCGTCGGAGGGGGGGTACTGTCACGAATCCCGTTTCCTGAGTCTGTTTTTTGCCTATGTTCTTCCTGGAGAGTTTTTCCGGCGTCCTGGAACGCACCCTGTCTGGTTGCCGGGCAATGTAGCCAGTTGGGGTTTCTGATTACCCGCACCTGTATCCCATCAGCTATCTGCACACCTGGTCCTGATCATCATCTCTCCTCTTTATAAGCCCGGACCTGACATCCATTCCCTGCCGGATCGTTAGCCATGAACAGTATGTTGTGCCAGAGTATCAGCCTCAAGTTGGATAGAAGTTGTTTTGTTGTTTGTTACGTATTGCTTGCCTTGAACTTACCTCTGTTTGTTCTGTCTTCAGTTACTCACCCGGATCATTTACCCCATTCCCGCCTGGTCGTCAGAAGATTCCGCTTCCCCATTGGATCCACCTATTTACTCCCATCAACTCATCACCGCTACCCGCTACACCACCTGGATATATCTACCCATTCACTTGTAAATAAATACTCACCTTTTTCCTACTCTCCTTGTCCTGGTCTGCTTCTGGGTTCGACTTTGAAGAATCGTGACAATATATGTTCTACAGAGACATTTGTTTGAATGGTAACAGCTCTTCCATTCCTGTTTCAATGTGGTGGCCAAAGTAAGCTGAACGAAGCCTATGATAGTAAACTTGTGGGTGTTCATTCCGAGCTTGTTTGACAGAGTTTGCCAGTGAGCTATCGTGTTTGAGAGACGCAGAACAACTAAATTCTAATTTCAAAGCTGTGACAAGTTTAGCGTAGTCATTTAGCACGTGTTGCTGTTGTAAACGAATGAACTTCATCGCGTGTCTATTCAACGTTCGCTTTAGGTAAAGCCTGTCAGATCCCGTAGTGTTCGTTTGGCATCCAATGCATCCTCTGTCAGCTAGGGACGTCTCAGTATCGTTTGGCTGACATGGAATGGGGTCAAAGGTGGGGAAATTCTTGACACGTTTGTCAAGGTGTTCCACGCCAAGTGGGAGGAGAGGGTTGGCTTCATCCTGTGAGGAAATTGGGGCTGAAAGGCCAAGAGGAGAAGCCAAGATTTGGCTTTGTTGGCAAAGAGGCGCCATATTACTCAGTGCCAAATGGCCAAGAAGAGAAGAATGAGGGACACATGAGGGAGGCAAAGTCTGAAAACTTCTATCATCTTCACTCCTTTGAGTACTGGGCTCCGGTTGCTTGGTATGGTAGTCACGCTGTAGTGCGTGACTGTTCTGGAATTCCATCAGATTTGACATAAGAGTGGTATTCTGCTGCATTGCAGAGTCCATTTGTGATAAAGTGCATCTCTATGAGAGGTGTAGGAGTCAGGCGCAGGAGAGCAGGGATTTTTTTGAGAAGCGTGTTTAATGTAGAGATCTGTACACATAGTCCACCAATACAAAATTGGCCCAGATGAATGTCCAAACAACACGCTCGAAGGAATGCAAACTCGTGTCAGTACACTGAGGAACAACCACAGTTCTGACACTACATACACATAAGTCAATGCGAAAACAATAAACAGCATAGAATACTGAATGCTAATACTCACAAACTTAATCCTGCACGAATTACGGCAGGTAACAGGTGCCCTATATACCCACAGAAATCAAAGCAATTGAAACCAGGTGTGAAAAGGAACACAGACAAAACAACCAGAAAAAGAAAAAGGGATCGGTAGCGCCTAGTAAACCTGCAACACCGAGCACCGAACAGGGAGAGGAGTTACCTTCGGTAGAAGTCGTGACACCATTTGAGCTCTTAGAGTACTGATTATGAACACATGTTGCACTTGCTCCTTTTGGGTCTCAAACATATCTGTCATTGTTTGCAGATAGAGGTCTTGAGTACAGAGCAAGAGATTCATTGATGTAAACCTTGCTCACAAATCCCTATTTCCATCTTCATCACCTGAGTTCTTTCATCATTTATTTGGTCAACGACTTAAAAGTTTTGCTGACCTGTCATCCAACTTAGTCATTGTGTTCATTAACAGTCTTTGGTCTGCATCATTATGAGTAGAACATTGTTACTTTGAGTAACGTTCAACAAAACCGCATGCATGTTATCAAGTTGCTCGCTCCTGTTTCTAGTTTGACGTGGACATCTTCGTATTTAGTTTTGGCTAAATCAAGTTGTTCCTGTAGAAGACAATTTTGTTCCTGTAGAAGACGCTCGTTCTTTGTCATAGGTTTTTACAATTACATTAAATTGTTCAGTTTTCAAACGCAGGTCCATAGCTAGCAGAATTGTTTCCCTTTTCTGCTTTTGTCATGGGTTTCCCTATTTGGGAATTAAACTTTAATTTACCTGAGAGCATAGCTGTATCAAGATTAATGTGGAAAATATTTAATTGTCTCATTTGTAGAAACCAATCACTTTGGGTATTATCTAAAAGATCCACCTGAAAAGATTTGCTAGGCAATTTGAACTTTAGTTCAAATTCAATGAGACCGATAATATCCATTCAATTGAGATTGTCTGGATTATCATAAGTGTAAACAGTAGTTTAAATGTTAGGGTACATTCATCACAAGGTACACGTCCCTTAGGCAGAAGCCACATGGGATTCCCGCTGGAGGCGTGACTTCCTTCAGTATTGGAAGCAAATTTTACTGATTAATCAGTGTTAATGATGAATCAAACCTGTATAGGCTATTTGGGAATTACATTTTATTTAACTTGAGAGTGTTGCTGTATCAAGGTTAATGTGGAAAAGTTAAAATGGTCTCATTTCTAGAAACCAATCCATTTAAATATTGTTTAAAATGTCCATTGGAAAAAGGTAAATCTGGCAATTTGACCTCTTAGTTAAAATTAATGAGACATCGATATCCAATCAGTTGAGACTGGCTGGATATCATAAGTAACCACGTGTTAAACGTCATCCACGTTTGGGTGTCACCTAAATAATTATTTAGAAAATACATTTACTGGCAATTCAATTGAAGTACGGAAGTACAAAGGGTGGGACGTCCGTCGCGTAAGACGGAAAAATTTCCAAGTGACACAGGAACAACAAAATGGCTGCTGTTCCTTTGTTAGCTTAGCATCTCGGGCAAGCTAATGCTATTTTGTACACTTTCAAACATAACATCAGATCCCTTTAAACAAGGGAATGGTTTTACTAATAACGTCTTACGTTCGAACCCTTTCCCTGTAATTACAATGAGGAGTTGGTCACGGTTCAGATACCATGTTTTCCGGTTCTGCGCACTGTGCCTCCAGTGCGCGCCCTTAGCCCCCTGCTTTCCGCACTCGCTCCTAGTCTCCAGTACGCCTCCTCAGTCCAGGATATCCTGCGCCGGCTCTACGCACTGTGTCGCCAGTGTGCCTTCACAGCACAGTGCGTCCTGTGCCAGCGCCCGCACTTGCCGGGCTAAAGTGAGCATTCAGCCAGGACGGGTTGTGCCAGCTCTACGCTCCAGACCTCCAGTGCGCCTCCACGGTCCAGTACGTCCTGTGCCTGCTCCACGCACGAAGCCTCCAGTGATGATCCATGGCCCGAAGCCTCCAGTGATGATCCATGGCACGAAGCCTGCAGTGATGATCCATGGCCCAGAGCCTCCAGTGATGATCCATGGCCCGAAGCCTCCAGTGATGATCCATGGCACAAAGCCTCCAGTGATGATCCATGACCCAAAGCCTGCAGTGATGATCCATGGCACGAAGCCTGCATTGATGATCCATGGCACGAAGCCTGCAGTGATGATCCATGGCCCGAAGCCTCCAGTGATGATCCATGGCCCGAAGCCTCCTGTGATGATCCATGGCCCGAAGCCTCCAGTGATGATCCATGGCACGAAGCCTGCAGTGATGATCCATGGCCCGGAATCTCCTGAGACGTTCCACAGTCCTGAACCTCCTGAGACGGTCCACAGTCCAGAACCTCCTGAGACGGTCCACAGTCCGGAACCTACTGAGACGGTCCACAGTCCAGAACCTCCTGAGACGGTCAACAGTATGGAAATTCCTGAACTATGGAACTATGGAACTTCCTGAACTTCCTGTCTACATTCCAGAGTCTTCAGTGACGGTCTGCAGTCCAGAGCCTCCAGTGGGGGTTCCCAGTCCTCCGGCGACGATCCATGGCCCGGTTCCACGGAAGCGGAGGGATCAGCGTGCGGAGCGGGGGCTATGTCCGAACCGGAGCCGCCACCGAGGATAGATGCCCACCCGAACCCTCCCCTATAGAGTCAGGTTTAGCGGCCGGGAGTCCGCACCTTTGGTGGGGGGGTACTGTCCCGCCCTGACTTTAGAGAGCTCTTTTATTTCTCTATTTGGTTAGGTTATGTTTGGTAGGCATTCTCTATTTCTCTATTTGGTTAGTTGTGGTTTGGGTGGGCATTCTAGTTTGTCTATTTCTTTGTTGGCCGGGTATGGTTCCCAATCAGAGGCAGCTGTCTATCGTTGTCTCTGATTGGGGATCATTCTTAGGCAGCCTTTTCCCCACCTTAGTGTGTGGTATCTTGTATTTGCTCAGTTACTGTGTACCCTGCAGAACGTTACGTTTATCTAGGTAACGTTCGTTTATCTTTTGTTGTTTTTTTGGTGTTCATCAAAATAAAGAAAGATGTACGCTTACCATGCTGCGCCTTGGTCTCATTCCAACCACGGATGTAACAACCATAAACAACCATGTCACTCTCTTCATGAGAAAAGCCTGAACTAAAAATAAAATCTTAGCTGAATATAATTTGAACAGTATATCGTTGAGAGACTGATTTCAAATATGACAATGTACACATTGGGATTTAGAAGTTTTCAGAAACTATTGACAAATGTGAACTTATTAGTACACCTTGCAGGACTGCAATTCATTTATATTTCAATAGGGAGCAGCAGTGTACATGGAAGTCCCTGTGAATGCTTCACCAGTAGAGTCGCATCAACTTTTAGAAGTTGTGAAAATGATCAAATTGTTCACTTTCCTGTGATAGTTGATGTGTGTACTCATAATGTCTGTCAGCAAAGGCCCAACAAAGACACTGTGTGGCTTTTAAGAATCTGTAACAAGGTAATATATAAATGTATTACATACGTATTACACATCTGTACCATGTTATAAATCAATTTCAGTCACTTGTATCAAACAGTCCAGGTAGTCATGGATCATTACTACTAACATCAACTAAGTTATTATGAAGTGTATCTAAGTTACCAGGAGCCACACAATCACTAAAAATAAATATGATGAAGACAATGATGCGTGTGTTTACGTGTAGTTTATTTAAATTGATTTCTAGGGAGTAGTTGAATAAGTATGGGAGTTATCTCTCCTCTGTAATGTGTTGTTCTCTTTTAGTTGTGTTTATAGCATGTCACTGAAACCCACCCCCACACGTTGACAAGTTCCCAGGTACTCTGCAGTCTTCTGTAAGCCCAAGATGAGTCTGTGTCTATGCTTTGGTCAGGTGGGCCTGCTGACTTTGTACCCACAGTACCCTCCTACCTGCTCTCTGTGTCTCTGTGTCTCTATGTGGTTTTCAGCAGGATGTCTATGTGGTGTCACTGTTGTTCTCACTATCTTTACTTGTTGTTCATGTTGCCTCTGGAAGTTTACAGTCAGCAAAACAGTTATTTATTAAACTGACTAATATATATTTAGTTATCTGAAATCTGTTACAAACCACAAATAACTGCTGATGAACCATATTTGAACCCTCTTAGTTAAGCATCTTATGTGTGGTGCAGCACCATCTATTCTAACTTGTTGTCCATGGGGAGGGGCCATTTTGTGATGATGTCATGGAAGAACTTTCAGTAAATTCTCAAAAAGACATGTCTTATTAAGCACACAAACTACTGCAGGTTCCTCTGTCAGAATGAGACCAATAGAGGATCCTCCTTCTGATAGATTGCTTCCTTTTAGAACCACACTAACCACAGAGTTAAAAAGACTAGATAAAGTGTGTCACTAGCTGTTTGGCTGGGGTTGTCCAATCAGAATAGGCACTCTCAAATGTTACACTTAGTGAATGTTTCTTTGAATGATATACAGGCAATGGAGGACTGACATGAAATGTATTTGGTTCATTGTGTAGGTGTTTACCCCGCTCATGTTCACACTTGTACATACAAGGGCTCCCGAGCGGCGTAGCGTTCTAAGGCATCGCACCTCAGTGCAAGAGGCGTCACTGCAGTCCCTGGTTTGAATCCAGGCTGCATCACAACCGTCCGTGATTTGGAGTGTTAAGGGGTCGGATTCTTCTGTTATGGTGAGTGAATGAGGACCCAAAAGCGAACTAACTTAAACAGAGCTTCTTTAATAACCAAACTTAGGTAGGCTCAGATAGACCGGCAGATTCCGACAGGACAGGACAAGGTTACAGCAAACATGACGATAGTCTGGCTCAGGCATGAAACACAAACAAACAAGAATCCGACAAGGACAGGAGCAGAAACAGAGAGAGATATAGGGACCTAATCAGAGGGAAACAGGGAACAGGTGGGGAACGGGTAGTTAGAGGAGACAAGGGACAGCTGGGGGAAAGCGGGGGAGAAAAGGTAACATAACAACGACCAGCAGAGGGAGACAGGGTGAAGGGAAAGGACAGAGACAAGACACAACATGACAGTACCCCCCCACTCACCGAGCGCCTCCTGGCGCACTCGAGGAGGAAACCTGGCGGCAACGGAGGAAATCCTCGATCAGCGCACGGTCCAGCACGTCCCGAGAGGGAACCCAACTCCTCTCCTCAGGACCGTACCCCTCCCAATCGACAAGGTACTGGTGACCACGGCCCCGTGGACGCATGTCCAAAATCCTGCGGACCCTGTAGATGGGTGCGCCCTCGACAAGGATGGGGGGGGGGGGGGGAAGACGAGCGGGGGCGCGAAGAACGGGCTTAATACAGGAGACATGGAAGACCGGGTGGACGCGACGAAGGTATCGCGGAAGAAGAAGTCGAACTGCGACAGGATTAATGACCCGAGAAATACGGAACGGACCAATGAACCGCGGGGTCAACTTGCGAGAAGCCGTCTTAAGGGGAAGGTTCTGAGTGGAGAGCCAAACTCTCTGACCGCGACAATATCTAGGACTCTTAGTTCTACGCTTATTAGCAGCCCTCACAGTCTGCGTCCTATAACGGCAAAGTGCAGACCTGACCCTCTTCCAGGTGCGCTCGCAACGTTGGACAAAAGCCTGAGCGGAGGGGACGCTGGACTCGGCGAACTGAGATGAGAACAGCGGAGGCTGGTACCCGAGGCTACTCTGAAAAGGAGATAGCCCGGTCGCAGACGAAGGAAGCGAGTTGTGGGCGTATTCTGCCCAGGGGAGCTGTTCTGACCAAGACGCAGGGTTGCGAAAAGAAAGACTGCGTAAGATGCGACCAATAGTCTGATTGGCCCGTTCTGCTTGACCGTTAGACTGGGGGTGAAAGCCGGAAGAGAGACTGACGGAAGCCCCAATCAAACGGCAAAACTCCCTCCAAAATTGAGACGTGAATTGCGGACCTCTGTCCGAAACGACGTCTGACGGAAGGCCATGAATTCTGAAAACATTCTCGATGATGATTTGTGCCGTCTCTTTAGCAGAAGGAAGCTTAGCAAGGGGAATGAAATGGGCCGCCTTAGAGAACCTATCGACAACCGTAAGAATAACAGTCTTCCCCGCTGACGAAGGCAGTCCGGTGACAAAATCTAAGGCGATGTGAGACCACGGTCGAGAGGGAATAGGAAGCGGCCTGAGACGGCCGGCAGGAGGAGAGTTACCGGACTTAGTCTGCGCGCAGACCGAACAAGCAGCCACGAAACGACGCGTGTCATGCTCCCGGGTGGGCCACCAAAAACGCTGGCGAATGGAAGCAAGCGTACCCCGAACGCCAGGGTGGCCGGCTAACTTGGCAGAGTGAGCCCACTGAAGAACGGCCAGACGAGTAGGAACGGGAACGAAAAGAAGGTTCCTAGGACAAGCGCGCGGCGACGGAGTGTGAGTGAGCGCTTGTTTTACCTGCCTCTCAATTCCCCAGACAGTCAACCCGACAACACGCCCCTCAGGGAGAATCCCCTCGGGGTCAGTGGAGGCTACTGAAGAACTGAAGAGACGAGACAAAGCATCAGGCTTGGTGTTCTTAGAGCCCGGACGATAAGAAATCACGAACTCGAAACGAGCGAAAAACAGCGCCCAACGCGCCTGACGCGCATTAAGTCGTTTGGCAGAACGGATGTACTCAAGGTTCCTATGGTCAGTCCAAACGACAAAAGGAACGGTCGCCCCCTCCAACCACTGTCGCCATTCGCCTAGGGCTAACCGGATGGCGAGCAGTTCGCGGTTACCCACATCATAGTTACGTTCCGACGGCGACAGGCGATGAGAAAAATACGCGCATGGGTGGACCTTGTCGTCAGAGAGGGAGCGCTGAGAAAGAATGGCTCCCACGCCCACCTCTGACGCGTCAACCTCGACAACGAACTGTCTAGAGACGTCAGGTGTAACAAGGATAGGAGCGGATGTAAAACGATTCTTGAGGAGATCAAAAGCTCCCTGGGCGGAAACGGACCACTTAAAGCACGTCTTGACAGAAGTAAGGGCTGTGAGAGGAGCGGCCACCTGACCGAAATTACGGATGAAACGACGATAGAAGTTCGCGAAGCCGAGAAAGCGCTGCAGCTCGACGCGTGACTTAGGGACGGGCCAATCAATGACAGCTTGGACTTTAGCGGGATCCATCTTAATGCCTTCAGCGGAAATAACAGAACCGAGAAATGTGACGGAGGAGGCATGAAAAGTGCACTTCTCAGCCTTCACAAAAAGACAATTCTCTAAAAGGCGCTGGAGGACACGTCGAACGTGCTGAACATGAATCTGGAGTGACGGTGAAAAAATCAGGATATCGTCAAGGTAAACGAAAACAAAGATGTTCAGCATGTCTCTCAGGACATCATTGACTAATGCCTGAAAGACAGCTGGAGCGTTAGCGAGGCCGAAAGGAAGAACCCGGTATTCAAAGTGCCCTAACGGAGTGTTAAACGCCGTCTTCCACTCGTCCCCCTCCCTGATGCGCACGAGATGGTAAGCGTTACGAAGGTCCAACTTAGTGAAAAACCTGGCTCCCTGCAGGATCTCGAAGGCTGAAGACATAAGAGGAAGCGGATAACGATTCTTAACTGTTATGTCATTCAGCCCTCGATAATCTATGCAGGGGCGCAGAGACCCGTCCTTCTTCTTGACAAAAAAAAACCCCGCTCCGGCGGGAGAGGAGGAGGGGACTATGGTACCGGCGTCAAGAGCTACAGACAAATAATCCTCGAGTGCCTTACGTTCGGGAGCCGACAGAGAGTATAGTCTACCCCGGGGGGGAGTGGTTCCCGGAAGGAGATCAATACTACAATCATACGACCGGTGTGGAGGAAGAGAGGTGGCCCTGGACCGACTGAACACCGTGCGCAGATCGTGATATTCCTCCGGCACCCCTGTCAAATCACCAGGCTCCTCCTGTGAAGAAGAGACAGAGGAAACAGGAGGGATAGCAGACATTAAACATTTCACATGACAAGAGACGTTCCAGGAGAGGATAGAATTACTAGACCAATTAATGGAAGGATTATGACAAACTAGCCAGGGATGGCCCAAAACAACAGGTGTAAAAGGTGAACGAAAAATCAAAAAAGAAATGGTTTCGCTATGATTACCAGAAACAGTGAGGGTTAAAGGTAGCGTCTCACGCTGAATCCTGGGGAGAGGACTACCATCCAGGGCGAACAAGGCCGTGGACTCCCTTAACTGTCTGAGAGGAATGTCATGTTCCCGAGCCCAGGTCTCGTCCATAAAACAGCCCTCCGCCCCAGAGTCTATTAAGGCACTGCAGGAAGCTGACGAACCGGTCCAGCGTAGATGGACCGACAAGGTAGTGCAGGATCTTGAAGGAGAGACAGGAGTAGTAGCGCTCACCAGTAGCCCTCCGCTTACTGATGAGCTCTGGCTTTTACTGGACATGAAGTGACAAAATGACCAGCAGAACCGCAATAGAGACAGAGGCGGTTGGTGATTCTCCGTTCCCTCTCCTTAGTCGAGATGCGGATACCTCCCAGCTGCATAGGCTCAGCTCCCGAGCCGGCAGAGGAAGATGGTAGTGATGCGGAGAGGGGAGCAACGGAGAACGCGAGCTCCTTTCCACGAGCTCGGTGACGCAGATCAACCCGTCGCTCAATGCGAATAGCGAGTTCAATCAGGGAATCCACGCTGGAAGGGACCTCCCGGGAGAGAATCTCATCCTTTACCTCTGCGCGGAGACCCTCCAGAAAACGAGCGAGCAAAGCCGGCTCGTTCCAGCCACTGGAGGCAGCAAGAGTGCGAAACTCAATAGAGTAGTCTGTTATGGATCGATTACCTTGACATAGGGAAGACAGGGCCCTGGAAGCCTCCTCCCCAAAAACAGATCGATCAAAAACCCGTATCATCTCCTCCTTAAAGTCCTGATACTGGTTAGTACACTCAGCCCTTGCCTCCCAGATTGCCGTGCCCCACTCATGAGCCCGTCCAATAAGGAGAGATATGACGTAGGCGACACGAGCAGTGCTCCTGGAGTAAGTGTTGGGCTGGAGAGAAAACACAATATCACACTGGGTGAGGAACGAGCGGCATTCAGTGGGCTCCCCAGAGTAACACGGCGGGTTATTGATTCTGGGCTCCGGAGATTCGAAAGCCCTGGAAGTGGCCGGTGGATCGAGGCGGAGATGGTGAACCTGTTCTGTGAGGTTGGAGACTTGGGTGGCCAGGGTCTCAACGGCATGTCGAGCAGCAGACACTTCCTGCTCGTGTCTGCCTAGCATCGCTCCCTGGATTCCGACGGCTGAGTGGAGAGGATCCGAAGTCGCTGGGTCCATTCTTGGTCGGATTCTTCTGTTAAGGGGTCGGATTCTTCTGTTATGGTGAGTGAATGAGGACCCAAAAGCGAACTAACTTAAACAGAGCTTCTTTAATAACCAAACTTAGGTAGGCTCAGATAGACCGGCAGATTCCGACAGGACAGGACAAGGTTACAGCAAACATGACGATAGTCTGGCTCAGGCATGAAACACAAACAAACAAGAATCCGACAAGGACAGGAGCAGAAACAGAGAGAGATATAGGGACCTAATCAGAGGGAAACAGGGAACAGGTGGGGAACGGGTAGTTAGAGGAGACAAGGGACAGCTGGGGGAAAGCGGGGGAGAAAAGGTAACATAACAACGACCAGCAGAGGGAGACAGGGTGAAGGGAAAGGACAGAGACAAGACACAACATGACATGGAGTCCCGTAGGGCGGCGCACAATTGGCCTTGCGTCGTAAGGATTTGGCCAGAGTAGGCCATCATTGTAAATCAGTATTTGTTTTTAACCTACTTGCCTCATTAAATAAAGGTTAAATATAAAAAATTAAAAAATACACTATATTTTTCAAAAGTATGTGGACACCCCTTCAAATTTGTGGATTTGGCTATTTCAGCAACACCCATTGCTGACAGGTGTATAAAATCGAGCACACAGCCATTCAATCTCCATAGACAAACATTGGCAGTGGAATGGCCTTAGTGAAGAGCTCCGTGACTTTTAATGTGGCACTCATAGTATGCCACCTTTACAACAAATCAGTTTGTCAAATTTATGCCCTCCTAGAGCTGTCCGGGTCAATTGTAAGTGCTGTTATTGTGTAGTGGAAATGTCTAGGAGCAACAAAGGCTCAGCCACGAAGTGGTAGGCCACACAAGCTCAGAAAACACGACCGCCGAGTGTTGAAGCGCAAAGCGCGTTAAAATTACCTGTCCTCGGTTGCAACACTCACTACCGAGCTCCAAACTGCCTCTGGAAGCAAAGTCAGCACAATAACTGGGAGCTTCATGAAATGGGTTTCCATGGCCGAGCAGTCGCACCCAAGCGCTGGGGTGGTGTAAAGCTCGCCGCCATTGGAATCTGGAGCAGTGGAAACACGTTCTCTGGAGTTATTAATTACTTTTCACTATCTGACAGTCTGACGGACGAATCTTGTTTTGGCGGATGCCAGGAGAACGCTACCTGCCCCAATGCATAGTGCCAACTGTAAAGTTTGGTGGAGGAGGAATAATGGTCTTGGGCCCCTTAGTTCCAGTGAAGGGAAATCTTAATGCTACAGCAAACAATGACATTTTAGATGATTCTGTCCTTCCAACCTGGAAACAGTTTGGGTAAGGCCATTTCCTGTTGTAGCATGACAAGGCCCATCTGCACAAAGCGAGGTCCATACAGAAATGGTTAGTCGAGATCTGTGTGGAAGAACTTGACTGGCCTGCACAGACCCCTGAACTCAACCCCATCGGTCACCTTTGGGATTCATTGGAACGCCGACTGTGAGCCAGGCCTAATCGCCCAACATCAGTGAACAACCTAATGAATGCTCTTGTGGCACGTTTCTCATATTGGCTGGGTTCCTTTGTGTGGTGGACCATTCTTGATACACACAGGAAACTGTTGAGCATGAAACACCCAGAAGCATTGCAGTTGTTGACACAAACCGGTGTGCCTGGCACCTACTACCATACCCTGTTCAAAGGCTCTTAAGTATTTTGTCTTGCCCATTCACCCTCTGAATCACACATTCCATGTCTCAATTGTTTCAAGGCGTAAGAATCCTTCTTTAACCTGTCTCATTCCCTTCATCTACTCTGATTGAAGTGGATTTAACAAGTGACATCAATAAGGAATCATAGCTTTCACCTGGTCAGTCTATGTTATGGAAAGAGCAATTTTATGGTTTCAGATGGTGATGTTGATCCACAGATGAGAATCCTGGTCCTTCTCTCCATCATAGGAACTGGAATTCTCCTCTTCTGTCCTACCATCTTCATCATCATCTACACCAACAGTAAATAGATAAAGCTAAGACCAGTGTCAATAGACTAGAGATGGGTTTTGGAATAAAGTTGGAGATATTGTATCATCGCTATGCATTACAAATTATGATAAATTGAGATTGCTTTGTTGCTCGTATTGCATTTGAAAAATATTAGCCTGCGACTTTTAATTCAATTGAGCATCATCATGCTTCCTTATACTGTATGTCTTAATTGATTGAACCGAAATCCCTGTGTACTGAATGTGCCTTCTTTTTGCATTAATAAATATCTATTTAATCAACAGATACAGACTAAAATAGGCTTCTTCCATCTCTTAGTTTCTGTACATAAAGTATGTTTGTTTGTGCAGAGGGCTGCTGCAGAGACAACCTACTGTTACCATGCTAAAGTCACCTATGCATCATGCACTCAGTGAGCTGTTCACAGGTACCTGCACACTTTGGTCTGCTGTGAGCTCTTTGCTTTCGATAGGCCTGGTTGGCCTTTCACTCACTATGTGGTTTCAGCAGAATGTCTATGTGGTGTCAGTGTGTTTTCTCTCATGCTTGCATTGTTGATCATGACCATGACAATTAGAAACACAGTCCACTGACATACTGCATGCTATTATTTTAAACCCATTTTACTGATGGACATTTATATTTCTCTTTCCACAGTGAAACCTCAGGATTGGACATCTTTGTCCAGATAGTGCTTTCAAACAACACCATGTTTACAAAAAAAAATGACATCATCATCAAGACAATACGTGTGATTCACCAAACCTGCACAAAATATTATATAAAGTAAGCATTGGTCCACTTTAAACATTGATTATATGAGTGATTTTCAGATATGCAAACCATGGTGGGCTGAATAAGGCATTTACAAAAATGACGCACACGTCCAGTCCGACCAATCACCAATAAGCCCATTGCAGAAGTGTTCTGTACATACAGTATGTCTGTATGAATGTTTGTCCAGAGGGTTTCTGCAGAGACAACCTACTGTTACCATGTTGAACCCACCCACACATCATGCACTCAGTGAGCTGTTCACAGGTACCTGAACACTTTGGTCTGCTGAGAGCTCAAGACGAGGCAATCTCTACACTTAGGACAGGCCTGCTGAACTTCTACACATCCTGTGGTTTTCAGCAGGATGTCTATGTGGTGTCAGTCAGTTACTCTCTTCAGTTGTTGTTCTCCCCCATCACAATTAGAAACACAGACCCACTGACATACTGCATGACATGTAGACTAACACAGTATCTTATCACTTACAAGATCATAGGTTTTATCAAATCTTGAATTGTAATCATTCATTTACAGAGTGTAGAGTAGAAGGTGTATCCAGACTACAGCCAAGAGCCCTACCCACCCAGGAACACCTCTGACCCCTACTAAACTCTAAGGTGTTACACTTAATGTTACTGTGAAATAGTGAAAGTAAGACTGACATAAAATAGACTTGCTTCATCCTGTAGGTGTTACCCCCTTATAGACTCATGATGCTCCACTCCTATTCATCCTGTACATACAGTATCAAGTCATGTTCTATGAATAACAGTCCTCCTATAGGTCATCAGGAGAACTGTAACTGCTGCAAGTGATGGAACCAAAGATATCTAAGGCACACAACTGATGTTGATACAAAGAGCATACAGGTACATGTAATGTATGCTTAAAAAGTACAAAAGTGCAAACTACTATTTAAAAAACAACAACAACCTTTGATGGTAAATCAGGTGTTAAATCAATCAATCAAATGAATTTATAAAGCCCTTTTTACATCAGCCGATGTCACAAAGTGCTGTACAGAAAACGATGATTGCCAGAAAAGAAAAATGGTTTTTGGATGATATTTGAATTGTTCAGGCTATCCAGATAAGAGTATTAGACAGCTTTCATCCAGCCATGTGTTGCAAATGACCAAAATTGGTCCACTTTTAGCATTGATTATATATAGTAAGTGATTCTCAGTTAACCTGTGAAGACCACGGTGGGCTGTATAAGGCATCAACAAAAATGATGCGTACAGTTCAACCAATCACCGAATTGCCCACTGTTGAAATGTTGTTTACATGGGTAGACTGCTTCCACTCCAGACACAGTTAGTAAAGAGGATGACAACCTAATAGATGATCAATTCAATGTCAATTCAATTTTCATTTCAAATTCAATTCAATTTAAAAGGCTTTATTGGCGAAGCAAGTGCCAACGTAAGTGCCAAAGCAAGTAAAATAGATAATAAACAAAAGTGAAAAAAACTATAAAAACATCCCTTTTTTTGTGGCAACAGGTCACAAATATCGCTGCTGTGATGGCACACTGTGGTATTTCGCCCAAAATATATGGGAGTTTATCAAAATGTGATTTGTTTTCAAAATCATTGTAGGTGTGTGTAATCTGAGGGAAATATGTTTCTCTAATATGGTCATACATTTGGTAGGAGGATAGGAAGTGCCGCTCAGTGTCCACCTCATTTTGTGGGCAGTGTGAACATAGGCTGTCTTCTCTTGAGGGCCAGGTCTGCCTTAATTTCTCAATAGCAGGGCTATGCTCACCGATTCTGTACATAGTCAAAGATTTACTTCATTTTGGGTCAGTCAAGGTGTTTTCTCATGATTTGTTTTGGTCTAATTGTGTTGCTGTCCTGGGGCTCTGTGGGGTCTGTTTGTGTTAGTGACCAGGACCAGCTTGCTTAGAGGGCTCTTCTCTCTAGGGGATGGCTTTGTTATGGAAGGTCTGGGAATTCCTTCCTTTTTGGAGGTTGTAGAATTTAACTTCTCTTGTCTGGATTTTGATAGTTAGCGGGTATCAGCCTAATTCTGCTCTGTATGCATTATTTGGTGTTTTACATTGTACACAGAGGATATTTTTGCAGAATTCTGTGTGCAGAGTCTCAATTTGAATTTTGTCCCATTTTGTGTATTCTTGGTTGGTGAGCAGACCCCAGACCTCACAACCATAAAGGGAAAGGGGTTCTATAACTGATTCAAGTGTTTTTAGCCAGATCCTAAATGGTATGTCAAATGTTATGCTCCTATTGATGGCATAGAAGGCCCTTCTTGCCTTGTGTCTCAGTTCGTTCACAGCTTTGTGGAAGTTACCTGTGGCGCTGATGTTTAGGCCGAGGTATGTATAGTTTTTTGTGTGCTCTTTGTGTGCTCTAGGGCAACGGTGTCTAGATGGATCATCACACTCTGCCTGTTATTTCAACTTCTCGGGGAGATGGGTAGGTCCAACTTGTATTTTTAAGTGCTTATAGGGGGTACACACTAAATTTGTAGACACCCAGGAACTTTAACGGTACCAAGCTGGACATCAAGGGTAGGTGAAATGTCTTACATGTCTGTTTATATCCATTGTTTAATCTACTGTGTCAAACTGTACACAGTTGTAGTTATTTACATCACATTAGAAAACGTCCAATCATTTTCCGGGACAATGGCGCAGACCCTCTTCTCTTGGTGTACTGCCTGAGCTCAGCATTGGGTCTCTCGTTTACCCTGATCATTGTCCTTGGTAGCATCATGTACAAGATGAACAAGAGAAAGTGTCTGCAGTGTAGAGGTAAGTATAGTCCCATACCAAATAAATGAATGATGTATGTAGCAGGTAAAGTCCTTCTGTCACGACTTCCGCCGAAGTCGGTCCCTCTCCTTGTTCGGGTACCACCGATCCATGTTTCAGTTTTGTTTTGTTTTGTCTGTATTAATCACACCTGGTTTCAATTCCCATATCATGTTCTTATTTAACCCTCTGGCATACATTTCTGTTCTGTCTGTGATTGTTGGTGTCTTAGTGGTTGTTGTAGGTGTTAGTTTGTATGTATTTTCCTATTTGGAATCTTGCTTGACTTTTGTGAGTGAACTCCGTTGTGTTGCTCAAACCTGTGTCCTGTGCCTGACTCCGCTACCTCTCTGCACCCAATCGCTGACACGTTCATAGAAGTTGCTCTTCTTTGATATCACCAGATGTGTCTGTTATGGAAGAAGGAGTTGTATTTTTTTTTTATCTATGTTTCTTTTCAGGACCCGTCTCTCAGAGAAGAGGTCCAGAGGTCTCCTCTTCAGATCCAGGGGTAAGCAGAATTCCTGATGTTGTATTACCATAAAAAGAAGTGTGAAAGGGGTTACAATAAAATCATTTTATAATTGTTCTTCACAGGCCCAAGATGCAGACAGTTTCCATGAAGTATTCTGAAACTGAGCAACAAGAAGAACAGGTCTGTAGGACAGAGAAGCAACATGTAGGAAGAGACGGTGTACTCTGGGAACAGACTGGATGAATGACACAGCCTTACTTGTTAACTTTATTCACTGTAACTGTAATGAATAAGGTGCATTGTTTCTCCGCAAAACTCATTTGACAATGACTACCTTGTGATAAGATGAATAAAACATTTAACAATAATCAAGACAAAGGAAGTTGAAGGTATTTATTTTGGGCCATACTCAGCCATAATCAGAAAATAAGACACAGTAGTACGGCTTTAAATTAGTAAACAAGATGAGGTTTTAAATCTTTTTTATTTTGTCTTTTAGATTGGAATGCTTCTCAGCAAAGCCAGTATGGGAATCCTTATGCCAACACGTCAGACCAAGAGGTTAGCAGAGTTGCTGTATCAAGAGTGAGACTGGATAAGAGTATTAAAGCAAAATATTACAGCATTAGATTTAACCCAGAGTCTGAATTGAGTGAGTCTGTGTTTCATCTCCATAGCTCCACAGTGACGATGATGCCCTGAACTATACTACCCTGATGTTCACTGAAATGAAGAGTACCAAGCCCAGGAGACAGAGGAGAGAACAAAGAGAGGAAGAAACCATCTACTCTGGTTGACTCATCAAGACAGGATGTGACATGTAAGGGTCATCCAATCAGCATCATTTTAAGTTATGTTCCACTCTTCCTCTGAACTCAACTTTGATCTTGACTGTTCCAGTGTGAACTGGCTATTATATACATTTCTCATTTGCTGTAGGATGCCTTTGCATGGGCCTAGTTTTGCCTAATATAAATGTAAAATAACTCATTTCCAGAACATAATTGTCCTCCAAGTGTGAAAGCTGATACTTGGATGGTTTCATAAGTCTCAAATCCTCAGCAGTAGTGGCTGAGGTTGACTTGTTTTTGTAGAAGTGTGCAACAAAATGTATAGATTTTTCAAATCTTTATTTTGTCAAAAAGGTGCCAAAAACACCAGAGTTCACTTCCTCCTGAAAGCTTTGAATTGCCTTCTACAGACATGAAGTGAGAAATACAATGTATTTCAAAGAGTGTATGTCAAAGAGGACATATGTACCGGTAGTCTCAGCCACCGACCCAACTGATGAAAAAATACAGACAAGTAACTCTGACTGTACATCATTTGAAGGGCTTCTCTAACTATGGTATGCCACAGGACACATGTTAGATTGTAGTTTTTATCACATGTTTTATGCCTGTTCAGACAGCCAATAATATCACTCAGTTCAGAGTTTCCGCCTACTTCATAATGATTACCCAATGAGTGTCATCATATAAATGGTGCCCAGTTGTCAGACCCACACACTGTACAGTGCAGAAAGGACATTCAAATTATGATTATATATTGGACAATCTTTTTGTTTTATGGCAATTTTGGTAAGCAAGAAATATAAATGTGGATCCTTTTACTTTTTTACATCAGTCTTTTTGAATCCATTTGAATGACTATGTAGTCTGAATAATGATAATAATGTATAATTCTGTACTATAACTTTGTCTGATATATTTAGTTTGTTTGCTTCACAGGTTGTGCACTTAACCAGGATGTAATCCAAACAGACCCTGTGATAGTTACACGCCTGGGACAAAGTGTAACTCTCACATGCTTTTGTCAACATGATTTGCTGATCAGAGTCTCTTGGTTCAAGCAATCTGTTGGACAGAAGCCTCTTCTCATGGCATCATCATATTATCGCTCTAAAAATAATTTGCATTTTACCAAGGACTTTAATGAGACTAAACGTTTAAGTGTGAAGAGAGGAATTGACAGCTTTAACCTGACCATCTCAAAGACAGAGTCAGGGGACTCAGCTATATACTACTGTGGTGCTATGGAAGTGGGCCAAGTCACATTTGGAGAAGGAACATTTTTAATTGTCAAAGGTAACTTAAATTGCTTCCTAATGTGTGTTCATATAATGCTAAATTAATGAATCTAGCAAAAAAATGGAATGTACACACCATGATCTTACTCACTCTCTTCAGATTCAGGGTCCAACAGCATGTCTGTGCTTCAGCAGCCTTTGTCTGAGTCAGTTCAGCCAGGAGAATCTGTGACTCTGAACTGTACAATACACACTGAGACCTGTGCAGGAGAGTACAGTGTCTATTGGTTTAGACAAGGTTCAGGAGAATCCCGTCCAGGAATCATTTACACCCTTAGAGACAAGAGTGATTGGTGTGAGAAAAGTCCAGAGGCTTGTCCTCCTGAGGCTGGGTCTCCTACACAGAGTTGTGTCTACAACCTCCCCAAGAGGAACCTCAGCCTCTCTGATGCTGGGACTTACTACTGTGCTGTGGCCTCATGTGGGGAGATACTGTTTGGGAACGGGAACAAGGTGGATGTTGAAGGTAAGTTGTGCATAACCAAAATACGGCACTACTACATCAATATCGATATGTAAATCTTTCACCTTTAGTTGATAGTAGATTTCAAATGATTTAACTTTAATAGCTAACGTTTATGCCAAATGCATTGAGAAAAAAGAAAGAATAGAAAATAATTAAGCCTTGCTTTTTAAGTTTCAGACCTGTTGGGTGATAAGAGTAATCTTCTTTTCTTCGTATTTATATCTGGCCTGACAACTGCTGTGATTCTGAGTGTGATTGTCAACATTATCCTCTGTGTGATAATGAAGAGGTCACGATGTGAACACTGTGCAGGTACAGTAAAAGTCTTCATAATAATAGTAACATTAATAATAGTTACAGATCAAAAGAATGGTGAAAGCTCACCCTTCTTTTACCACTTACCTCTCTGGCCTACTTCATTTTGAAGCAGACAATATGACATTCACAGTAGTATGTCTTTTTATTAGTAAACAAGAAAAGGTTTAGAATATATTGAATGTTTTGACATTTGTCTTTTAGCGGGGACCCCTTTTCAGCAAAGCCACTATGGGAATCCTCATTCCAACACCTCAGACCAACAGGTTAGCTGGATCAGTTCCACTGTATCAAGAGTGCGCCTGGATAAGCATAAGAGTACAGCATTAGATTTGACACAGTCTGAACTGAGTGAGTCTGTGTTTCATCCCCACAGCTCCACGGTGACGATGATGGCCTGAACTACGCTGCCGTGAAGTTCACTGACAAGAAGCCCGGGAGACAGAGGAGAGAACAGAGTGAGGAAGAAACCATCTACTCTGGTGTGAGTCATCAAGTCAGGATGTGACAGTCCTCCAATCAGCATCATTTTGAGCCCTACTGACCTCCACTTTAAGCTAGACTGTGTCTGTGTGTGACTTGGCTGTTTTGATCATTCCTCATTTGCTGTCAAATGTAATAGTCGGGTCTAGCTGAAGAGACAGTCACTGCATTGGAAAATTCTCCTAATAACGACATAGAATCCCTCAGATGTAGAGCATAAGTGTCCGGCAAGTGTGAAAGATGATTCTAGGATGGTTTCAGAAGTCTCAAATCCTCACCAATAGTGGCTGAGGTTGACTGACTGGATCCATTTGTTTTTGTAGAAGTGTACAACAAAATGTATATAATGCTTTACAAATGTCTGAACTCTTCCCTTTGATGATATTAGTTGTAACATGGAACTCTGTAACCTGCCTATATGTGTGTGTGACAGTTCAATAAACACTTTTTTTGGTTTCCTATGTTTATTCACTTGCCCAGTTCTTACCACTTATCTTGTCTTAGATTTTCTTCCAATTTGACATGAGTGTTTTGTGTAGATCGTTGACAAAAAATGACAATTACATTAATTTGAATCCCACTTTGTGTCACAATGAAATGTGAATCCAATGTTGGTGTAGACTTTCTAAAGGCATTGTATGTGCTGCTAGTCTCAGCAACTGACCCAAATGATGAAAAAATACAAACCAGTAACTCTGACTTCATACCACTCCTCCCTTTGTGATAGCACTCCTTTGTGATAGCGTGAGCATTTTAGAGAGAATAGCATCATTGATTCATCTATGAATACATACGGTATCTGTATGTAAAGTGGGGCATTATTTTGACCTCACTTCCTCTTCAAACAACCAATGGAGCCAACCTAAAAGTTGTGCCTCCTGGGGTGCATGTAGATACATATTTCCGCTGATGCTGTTACCTCACTTTGTCTCTTGACCCTCATCTCTGTTACACCAGACCAGAGAGAAGAAGTTGAGATGTTCAGGTAGTGTCTAGTCCTGGTTATCATTCCAGTTTAACAACTTAAAATACTATTTGTAAACCAAGGATTCTAATATTTCTTACTCCTGAATCAATGTTTAACAATGTTTCATTCACACACTCAAGGAAACCAAACACTGTACACCACACCCACATAAATTCTCATTCTGAAAGGTGGGGTACTGTTTTATTAAGAGTAATGTTGTAAAATATGGCTAATTATGTTAATTGTTGTACAGCAGCCTGTGTCTGAGTCAGTCCAGCCAGGAGACACTGTCCCCAGTGGAAGTTGTGCCCCTGAAATTACATATTGGTTTCCTTACCCTATAAGCAGTCTATGGACAAGATATAACAGCAATCCTTGCTTTGGTTTAGTTTACATGGCACTGTTTCTAAATGCTAATATTTTAGCATTTGTGGCACATATCCCGTTCAAGTCATGGGTCCAATATTAGCCTTTTTCACACATAAAGTCCAAATCATTTGAAGGTATCTCAAATTAATTCTGAAGCTCAACAGAGTCACTTATAGATGATAGAACATGATGCACAAAACATTGCTCAAATCAGTACCTTCTGCAACTTTGTGCACTTTTTTGGATACTATGTCTTGAACATGAGGTAATTATTCACATAATCAGATCACCATAGGAAACAGATTTACTGACATGTAGACTTTCTTGTCAGGTTGGAAACGGGACCAAGCTTGACATCAAAGGTAAGTGATATATTTTGTTAATAAACAGTGTGGCAAAAAAGTATTTAGTCAGCCACCAATTGTGCAAGTTCTCCCGCTTAAAAAGATAAGAGAGGCCTGTAATTTTCATCATAGGTACACTTCAACTATGACAGACAAAATGAGAAGAAAAAAAATCCAGAAAATCACATTGTAGGATTTTCAATGACCACCTACAAACAAGCAAGATTTCTGGCTCTCATAGACCTGTAACTTCTTCTTTAAGAGGCTCCTCTGTCCTCCACTCGTTACCTGTATTAATGGCACCTGTTTGAACTTGTTATCAGTATAAAAGACACCTGTCCACAACCTCAAACAGTCACACTCCAAACTCCACTATGGCCAAGACCAAAGAGCTGTCAAAGGACACCAGAAACAAAATTGTAGACCAGCACCAGGCTGGGAAGACTGAATCTGCTATAGGTAAGCAGCTTGGTTTGAAGAAATCAACTGTGGGAGCAATTATTAGGAAATGGAAGACATACAAGACCACTGATAATCTCCCTCGATCTGGGGCTACACGCAAGATCTCACCCCGTGGGGTCAAAATCGATCACAAGAACAGTGAGCAAAAATCCCAGAACCACACGGGTCGACCTAGTGAATGACCTGCAGAGAGCTGGGACCAAAGTAACAAAGCCTACCATCAGTAACACACTACGCCGCCAGGGACTCAAATTCTGCAGTGCCAGACGTGTCCCCCTGCTTAAGCCAGTACATGTCCAGGCCCGTCTGAAGTTTGCTAGAGAGCATTTGGATGATCCAGAAGAAGATTGGGAGAATGTCATATGGTCAGACGAAACCAAAATATAACTTTTTGGTAAAAACTCAACTCGTCGTGTTTGGAGGACAAAGAATGCTGAGTTGCACCCAAAGAATACTATACCTACTGTGAAGCATGGGGGTGGAAACATCATGCTTTGGGGCTGTTTTTCTGCAAAGGGACCAGGACGACTGATCCGTGTAAAGGAAAGAATGAATGGGGCCATGTATCGTGAGATTTTGAGTGAAAACCTCCTTCCATCAGCAAGGGCATTGAAGATGAAACGTGGCTGGGTCTTTCAGCATGACAATGATCCCAAACACAACGCCTGGGCAACGAAGGAGTGGCTTCGTAAGAAGCATTTCAAGGTCCTGGAGTGGCCTAGCCAGTCTCCAGATCTCAACCCCATAGAAAATCTTTGGAGGGAGTTTAAAGTCTGTGTTGCCCAGCAACAGCCCCAAAACATCACTGCTCTAGAGGAGATCTGCATGGAGGAATTGGCCAAAATACCAGCAACAGTGTATGTAAACCTTGTGAAGACTTACAGAAAACGTTTGACCTCTGTCATTGCCAACAAAGGGTATACAACAAACTATTGAGATAAACTTTTGTTATTGACCAAATACTTATTTTCCACCATAATTTGCAAATAAATTCATTAAAAATCCTACAATGTGATTTTCTGGATTTTTTTTCTCATTTTGTCTGTCATAGTTGAAGTGTACCTATGATGAAAATTAAAGGCCTCTCTCATCTTTTTTAGTGTTAGAACTTGCACCATTGGTGACTGACTAAATAGTTTTTTGCCCCACTATAAATAGTACAGCATTAGATTTGACCCAGAGTCTGAATTGAGGGAGTCTGTGTTTCATCTCCATAGCTCCACAGTGACGATGATGCCCTGAACTATACTACCCTGATGTTCACTGAAATGAAGAGTACCAAGCCCAGGAGACAGAGGAGAGAACAGAGAGAGGAAGAAACCATCTACTCTGGTTGACTCATCAAGACAGGATGTGACATGTAAGGGTCATCCAATCAGCATTATTCTAAGTTATGTTCCACTCTTCCTCTGAACTCAACTTTGATCTTGACTGTTCCAGTGTGAACTGGCTATTATATACATTTCTCATTTGCTGTAGGGATGCTTTTGCATGGGCCTAGTTTTGCCTGATATAAATGTAAAATAACTCATTTCCAGAACATAATTGTCCTCCAACTGTGAAAGCTGATACTTGGATGGTTTCATAAGTCTCAAATCCTCAGCAGTAGTGGCTGAGGTTGACTTGTTTTTGTAGAAGTGTGCAACAAAATGTATAGATTTTTCAAATCTTTATTTTGTCAAAAAGGTGCCAAAAACACCAGAGTTCACTTCCTCCTGAAAGCTTTGAATTGCCTTCTACAGACATGAAGTGAGAAATACAATGTATTTCAAAGAGTGTATGTCAAAGAGGACATATGTACCGGTAGTCTCAGCCACCGACCCAACTGATGAAAAAATACAGACAAGTAACTCTGACTGTACATCATTTGAAGGGCTGCTCTAACTATGGTATGCCACAGGACACATGTTAGATTGTAGTTTTTATCACATGTTTTATGCCTGTTCAGACAGCCAATAATATCATTCAGTTCAGAGTTTCCGCCTACTTCATAATGATTACCCAATGAGTGTCATCATATAAATGGTGCCCAGTTGTCAGACCCACACACTGTACAGTGCAGAAAGGACATTCAAATTATGATTATATATTGGACAATCTTTTTGTTTTATGGCAATTTTGGTAAGCAAGAAATATAAATGTGGATCCTTTTACTTTTTTATATCAGTCTTTTTGAATCCATTTGAATGACTATGTAGTCTGAATAATGATAATAATGTATAATTCTGTACTATAACTTTGTCTGATATATTTAGTTTGTTTGCTTCACAGGTTGTGCACTTAACCAGGATGTAATCCAAACAGACCCTGTGATAGTTACACGCCTGGGACAAAGTGTAACTCTCACATGCTTTTGTCAACATGATTTGCTGATCATAGTCGCTTGGTTCAAGCAATCTGTTGGACAGAAGCCTCTTCTCATGGCATCATCATATTATCGCTCTAAAAATAATTTGCATTTTACCAAGGACTTTAATGAGACTAAACGTTTAAGTGTGAAGAGAGGAATTGACAGCTTTAACCTGACCATCTCCAAGACAGAGTCAGGGGACTCAGCTATATACTACTGTGGTGCTATGGAAGTGGGCCAAGTCACATTTGGAGAAGGAACATTTTTAATTGTCAAAGGTAACTTAAATTGCTTCCTAATGTGTGTTCATATAATGCTAAATTAATGAATCTAGCAAAAAAATGGAATGTACACACCATGATCTTACTCACTCTCTTCAGATTCAGGGTCCAACAGCATGTCTGTGCTTCAGCAGCCTTTGTCTGAGTCAGTTCAGCCAGGAGAATCTGTGACTCTGAACTGTACAATACACACTGAGACCTGTGCAGGAGAGTACAGTGTCTATTGGTTTAGACAAGGCTCAGGAGAATCCCGTCCAGGAATCATTTACACCCTTAGAGACAAGAGTGATTGGTGTGAGAAAAGTCCAGAGGCTTGTCCTCCTGAGGCTGGGTCTCCTACACAGAGTTGTGTCTACAACCTCCCCAAGAGGAACCTCAGCCTCTCTGATGCTGGGACTTACTACTGTGCTGTGGCCTCATGTGGGGAGATACTGTTTGGGAACGGGAACAAGGTGGATGTTGAAGGTAAGTTGTGCATAACCAAAATACGGCACTACTACATCAATATCGATATGTAAATCTTTCACCTTTAGTTGATAGTAGATTTCAAATTATTTAACTTTAATAGCTAACGTTTATGCCAAATGCATTGAGAAAAAAGAAAGAATAGAAAATAATTAAGCCTTGCTTTTTAAGTTTCAGACCTGTTGGGTGATAAGAGTAATCTTCTTTTCTTCGTATTTATATCTGGCCTGACAACTGCTGTGATTCTGAGTGTGATTGTCAACATTATCCTCTGTGTGATAATGAAGAGGTCACGATGTGAACACTGTGCAGGTACAGTAAAAGTCTTCATAATAATAGTAACATTAATAATAGTTACAGATCAAAAGAATGGTGAAGGCTCACCCTTCTTTTACCACTTACCTCTCTGGCCTACTTCATTTTGAAGCAGACAATATGACATTCACAGTAGTATGTATTTTTATTAATAAACAAGAAAAGGTTTAGAATATTTTGAATATTTTGACATTTGTCTTTTAGCGGGGACCCCTTTTCAGCAAAGCCACTATGGGAATCCTCATTCCAACACCTCAGACCAACAGGTTAGCTGGATCAGTTCCACTGTATCAAGAGTGCGCCTGGATAAGCATAAGAGTACAGCATTAGATTTGACACAGAGTCTGAACTGAGTGAGTCTGTGTTTCATCCCCATAGCTCTACGGTGACGATGATGGCCTGAACTATGCTGGACTAAAGTTCACTGACAGGAAGCCCAGGAGACAGAGGAGAGAACAGAGAGAGGAAGAAACAATCTATTCTAGTGTGAGTTATCAAGTCAGGATGTGACAGTCCTCCAATCAGCATCATTTTAAGTTGAGCCCTACTGACCTCCACTTTGAGCTTGACTGTGTCTGTGTGACTTGGCTGTTTTGTACTTTCCTCATCTGTTATACAATGTAATAGTCGGGCCAAGCAGAAGAGACTGTCACTGCATTGGCAAATTCTCATAATAATGACATAGAATCGTTCAGATGCAGAGCATAAGTGTCCGGCAAGTGTGAAAGATGATTCTAGGATGGTTTCAGAGTCTCAAATCCTCACCAATAGTGGCTGAGGTTGACTGACTGGATCCATTTGTTTTTGTAGAAGTGTACAACAAAATGTTTATAATGATTTACAAATGTCTGAACTCTTCCCTTTGATGATATTAGTTGTAACATGGAACTCTGTAACCTGCCTATATGTGTGTGTGACAGTTCAATAAACACTTTTTTTGGTTTCCTATGTTTATTCACTTGCCCAGTTCTTACCACTTATCTTGTCTTAGATTTTCTTCCAATTTGACATGAGTGTTTTGTGTAGATCGTTGACAAAAAATGACAATTACATTAATTTGAATCCCACTTTGTGTCACAATGAAATGTGAATCCAATGTTGGTGTAGACTTTCTAAAGGCATTGTATGTGCTGCTAGTCTCAGCAACTGACCCAAATGATGAAAAAATACAAACCAGTAACTCTGACTTCATACCACTCCTCCCTTTGTGATAGCACTCCTTTGTGATAGCGTGAGCATTTTAGAGAGAATAGCATCATTGATTCATCTATGAATACATACGGTATCTGTATGTAAAGTGGGGCATTATTTTGACCTCACTTCCTCTTCAAACAACCAATGGAGCCAACCTAAAAGTTGTGCCTCCTGGGGTGCATGTAGATACATATTTCCGCTGATGCTGTTACCTCACTTTGTCTCTTGACCCTCATCTCTGTTACACCAGACCAGAGAGAAGAAGTTGAGATGTTCAGGTAGTGTCTAGTCCTGGTTATCATTCCAGTTTAACAACTTAAAATACTATTTGTAAACCAAGGATTCTAATATTTCTTACTCCTGAATCAATGTTTAACAATGTTTCATTCACACACTCAAGGAAACCAAACACTGTACACCACACCCACATAAATTCTCATTCTGAAAGGTGGGGTACTGTTTTATTAAGAGTAATGTTGTAAAATATGGCTAATTATGTTAATTGTTGTACAGCAGCCTGTGTCTGAGTCAGTCCAGCCAGGAGACACTGTCCCCAGTGGAAGTTGTGCCCCTGAAATTACATATTGGTTTCCTTACCCTATAAGCAGTCTATGGACAAGATATAACAGCAATCCTTGCTTTGGTTTAGTTTACATGGCACTGTTTCTAAATGCTAATATTTTAGCATTTGTGGCACATATCCCGTTCAAGTCATGGGTCCAATATTAGCCTTTTTCACACATAAAGTCCAAATCATTTGAAGGTATCTCAAATTAATTCTGAAGCTCAACAGAGTCACTTATAGATGATAGAACATGATGCACAAAACATTGCTCAAATCAGTACCTTCTGCAACTTTGTGCACTTTTTTGAAAACTATGTCTTGAACATGAGGTAATTATTCACATAATCAGATCACCATAGGAAACAGATTTACTGACATGTAGACTTTCTTGTCAGGTTGGAAACGGGACCAAGCTTGACATCAAAGGTAAGTGATATATTTTGTTAATAAACAGTGTGGCAAAAAAGTATTTAGTCAGCCACCAATTGTGCAAGTTCTCCCGCTTAAAAAGATAAGAGAGGCCTGTAATTTTCATCATAGGTACACTTCAACTATGACAGACAAAATGAGAAGAAAAAAAATCCAGAAAATCACATTGTAGGATTTTCAATGACCACCTACAAACAAGCAAGATTTCTGGCTCTCATAGACCTGTAACTTCTTCTTTAAGAGGCTCCTCTGTCCTCCACTCGTTACCTGTATTAATGTCACCTGTTTGAACTTGTTATCAGTATAAAAGACACCTGTCCACAACCTCAAACAGTCACACTCCAAACTCCACTATGGCCAAGACCAAAGAGCTGTCAAAGGACACCAGAAACAAAATTGTAGACCAGCACCAGGCTGGGAAGACTGAATCTGCTATAGGTAAGCAGCTTGGTTTGAAGAAATCAACTGTGGGAGCAATTATTAGGAAATGGAAGACATACAAGACCACTGATAATCTCCCTCGATCTGGGGCTACACGCAAGATCTCACCCCGTGGGGTCAAAATCGATCACAAGAACAGTGAGCAAAAATCCCAGAACCACACGGGTCGACCTAGTGAATGACCTGCAGAGAGCTGGGACCAAAGTAACAAAGCCTACCATCAGTAACACACTACGCCGCCAGGGACTCAAATTCTGCAGTGCCAGACGTGTCCCCCTGCTTAAGCCAGTACATGTCCAGGCCCGTCTGAAGTTTGCTAGAGAGCATTTGGATGATCCAGAAGAAGATTGGGAGAATGTCATATGGTCAGACGAAACCAAAATATAACTTTTTGGTAAAAACTCAACTCGTCGTGTTTGGAGGACAAAGAATGCTGAGTTGCACCCAAAGAATACTATACCTACTGTGAAGCATGGGGGTGGAAACATCATGCTTTGGGGCTGTTTTTCTGCAAAGGGACCAGGACGACTGATCCGTGTAAAGGAAAGAATGAATGGGGCCATGTATCGTGAGATTTTGAGTGAAAACCTCCTTCCATCAGCAAGGGCATTGAAGATGAAACGTGGCTGGGTCTTTCAGCATGACAATGATCCCAAACACAACGCCTGGGCAACGAAGGAGTGGCTTCGTAAGAAGCATTTCAAGGTCCTGGAGTGGCCTAGCCAGTCTCCAGATCTCAACCCCATAGAAAATCTTTGGAGGGAGTTTAAAGTCTGTGTTGCCCAGCAACAGCCCCAAAACATCACTGCTCTAGAGGAGATCTGCATGGAGGAATTGGCCAAAATACCAGCAACAGTGTATGTAAACCTTGTGAAGACTTACAGAAAACGTTTGACCTCTGTCATTGCCAACAAAGGGTATACAACAAACTATTGAGATAAACTTTTGTTATTGACCAAATACTTATTTTCCACCATAATTTGCAAATAAATTCATTAAAAATCCTACAATGTGATTTTCTGGATTTTTTTTCTCATTTTGTCTGTCATAGTTGAAGTGTACCTATGATGAAAATTAAAGGCCTCTCTCATCTTTTTTAGTGTTAGAACTTGCACCATTGGTGACTGACTAAATAGTTTTTTGCCCCACTATAAATAGTACAGCATTAGATTTGACCCAGAGTCTGAATTGAGGGAGTCTGTGTTTCATCTCCATAGCTCCACAGTGACGATGATGCCCTGAACTATACTACCCTGATGTTCACTGAAATGAAGAGTACCAAGCCCAGGAGACAGAGGAGAGAACAGAGAGAGGAAGAAACCATCTACTCTGGTTGACTCATCAAGACAGGATGTGACATGTAAGGGTCATCCAATCAGCATTATTCTAAGTTATGTTCCACTCTTCCTCTGAACTCAACTTTGATCTTGACTGTTCCAGTGTGAACTGGCTATTATATACATTTCTCATTTGCTGTAGGATGCTTTTGCATGGGCCTAGTTTTGCCTGATATAAATGTAAAATAACTCATTTCCAGAACATAATTGTCCTCCAAGTGTGAAAGCTGATACTTGGATGGTTTCATAAGTCTCAAATCCTCAGCAGTAGTGGCTGAGGTTGACTTGTTTTTGTAGAAGTGTGCAACAAAATGTATAGATTTTTCAAATCTTTATTTTGTCAAAAAGGTGCCAAAAACACCAGAGTTCACTTCCTCCTGAAAGCTTTGAATTGCCTTCTACAGACATGAAGTGAGAAATACAATGTATTTCAAAGAGTGTATGTCAAAGAGGACATATGTACCGGTAGTCTCAGCCACCGACCCAACTGATGAAAAAATACAGACAAGTAACTCTGACTGTACATCATTTGAAGGGCTGCTCTAACTATGGTATGCCACAGGACACATGTTAGATTGTAGTTTTTAATCACATGTTTTATGCCTGTTCAGACAGCCAATAATATCATTCAGTTCAGAGTTTCCGCCTACTTCATAATGATTACCCAATGAGTGTCATCATATAAATGGTGCCCAGTTGTCAGACCCACACACTGTACAGTGCAGAAAGGACATTCAAATTATGATTATATATTGGACAATCTTTTTGTTTTATGGCAATTTTGGTAAGCAAGAAATATAAATGTGGATCCTTTTAATTTTTTTACATCAGTCTTTTTGAATCCATTTGAATGACTATGTAGTCTGAATAATGATAATAATGTATAATTCTGTACTATAACTTTGTCTGATTTATTTTGTTTGTTTGCTTCACAGGTTGTGCACTTAACAAGGATGTAATCCAACCAGACCCCATGATAGTTACACAACTTGGACAAAGTGTATCTCTCACATGCTTTTGTCAACTTGATTTGCTGATCAGAGTCGCTTGGTTCAAGCAATCTGTTGGACAGAAGCCTCTTCTCATGGCATCATCATATTATCTCTCTAAACATAGTTTGCATTTTACCAAGGACTTTATTAATGAGACTAAACGTTTAAGTGTGAAGAGAGGAGTTGACAGCTTTAACCTGACCATCTCAAAGACAGAGTCAGGGGACTCAGCTATATACTACTGTGGTGCTATGGAAGTGGGCCAAGTCACATTTGGAGAAGGAACATTTTTAATTGTCAAAGGTAACTTAAATTGCTTCCTAATGTGTGTTCATATAATGCTAAATTAATGAATCTAGCAAAAAAATGGAATGTACACACCATGATCTTACTCACTCTCTTCAGATTCAGGGTCCAACAGCATGTCTGTGCTTCAGCAGCCTTTGTCTGAGTCAGTTCAGCTAGGAGAATCTGTGACTCTGAACTGTACAATACACACTGAGACCTGTGCAGGAGAATACAGTGTCTATTGGTTTAGACATGGCTCAGGAGAATCCCGTCCAGGAATCATTTACACCCTTAGAGACAAGAGTGATTGGTGTGAGAAAAGTCCAGAGGCTTGTCCTCCTGAGGCTGGGTCTCCTACACAGAGCTGTGTCTACAACCTCCCCAAGAGGAACCTCAGCCTCTCTGATGCTGGGACTTACTACTGTGCTGTGGCCTCATGTGGGGAGATACTGTTTGGGAACGGGACCAAGCTGGATGTTGAAGGTAAGTTGTGCATAACCAAAATACGGCACTACTACATCAATATCGATGTGTAAATCTTTCACCTTTAGTTGATAGTAGATTTCAAATGATTTAACTTTAATAGCTAACGTTTATGCCAAATGCACTGAGAAAAAAAAAAGAATAGAAAATAATTAAGCCTTGCTTTTTAAGTTTCAGACCTGTTGGGTGATAAGAGTAATCTTGTTTTCTTCGTATTTATATCTGGCCTGACAACTGCTGTGATTCTGAGTGTGATTGTCAACATTATCCTCTGTGTGATAATGAAGAGGTCACGATGTGAACACTGTGCAGGTACAGTAAAAGTCTTCATAATAATAGTAACATTAATAATAGTTACAGATCAAAAGAATGGTGAAGGCTCACCCTTCTTTTACCACATCCCTCTCTGGCCTACTTCATTTTGAAGCAGACAATATGACATTCACAGTAGTATGTATTTTTATTAATAAACAAGAAAAGGTTTAGAATATATTGAATGTTTTGACATTTGTCTTTTAGCGGGGACCCCTTTTCAGCAAAGCCACTATGGGAATCCTCATTCCAACACCTCAGACCAACAGGTTAGCTGGATCAGTTCCACTGTATCAAGAGTGCGCCTGGATAAGCATAAGAGTACAGCATTAGATTTGACACAGAGTCTGAACTGAGTGAGTCTGTGTTTCATCCCCATAGCTCTACGGTGACGATGATGGCCTGAACTATGCTGGACTAAAGTTCACTGACAGGAAGCCCAGGAGACAGAGGAGAGAACAGAGAGAGGAAGAAACAATCTATTCTAGTGTGAGTTATCAAGTCAGGATGTGACAGTCCTCCAATCAGCATCATTTTAAGTTGAGCCCTACTGACCTCCACTTTGAGCTTGACTGTGTCTGTGTGACTTGGCTGTTTTGTACTTTCCTCATCTGTTATACAATGTAATAGTCGGGCCAAGCAGAAGAGACTGTCACTGCATTGGCAAATTCTCATAATAATGACATAGAATCGTTCAGATGCAGAGCATAAGTGTCCGGCAAGTGTGAAAGATGATTCTAGGATGGTTTCAGAGTCTCAAATCCTCACCAATAGTGGCTGAGGTTGACTGACTGGATCCATTTGTTTTTGTAGAAGTGTACAACAAAATGTTTATAATGATTTACAAATGTCTGAACTCTTCCCTTTGATGATATTAGTTGTAACATGGAACTCTGTAACCTGCCTATATGTGTGTGACAGTTCAATAAAACCTTTTTTTTCAATAAACTCTTGCCCAATTCTTACCACTTATCTTGTCTTTGATTTTCTTCCAATTTGACATGTGTGTTTTGTGTAGATCGTTGACAAAAAAATGACAATTACATTAATTTGAATCCCACTTTGTGTCACAATGAAATGTGAATCCAATGTTGGTGTAGACTTTCTAAAGGCATTGTATGTGCTGCTAGTCTCAGCAACTGACCCAAATGATGAAAAAATACAAACCAGTAACTCTGACTTCATACCACTCCTCCCTTTGTGATAGCACTCCTTTGTGATAGCGTAAGCATTTTAGAGAGAATAGCATCATTGATTCATTTATGAATACATACGGTATCTGTATGTAAAGTGGGGCATTATTTTGACCTCACTTCCTCTTCAAACAACCAATGGAGCCAACCTAAAAGTTGTGCCTCCTGTGGTGCATGTAGATACATATTTCCGCTGATGCTGTCACCTCACTTTGTCTCTTGACCCTCATCTCTGTTACACCAGACCAGAGAGAAGAAGTTGAAAGATGTTCAGGTTGTGTCTAGTCCTGGTTATCATTCCAGTTTAACAACTTAAAATACTATTTGTAAACCAAGGATTCTAATATTTCTTACTCCTGAATTAATGTTTAACAATGTTTCATTCACACACTCAAGGAAACCAAACACTGTACGTCACACCCAACCAGGATTTAGGATTAATGTAATTAAAGTAAGTAAATGTTTGTGTTGTCTGAGTAATCTTCTCTGCGTTTCATTTATTGTGGACACGGTGGACATTGGCAATCCAAGTCCTCTTCTGAACGTTCATCTTTGAGACAATGTGACTCTGCAATGCTTCTATCTGAACAGAACATCTTATCTGATGGTACAAGATAACTGTAGGAAAGAATCCTCAACTTGTATTTCCAATTCACAAGTATGATGGTGGTGCAATATTTCACAATGAGTTTAAGGATAACCCTCAGGTTCACAGTGCAAAGGTGAAATGGATTTTATCATCTACATACCATCTGATTCCACCACATTTTCTATAGGGGAATGAATGTTAATGATGGAATTCAAAAGAATTCTTGTTCTGAAAGGTGGGGTACTGTTTTATTAAGAGTAATGTTGTAAAATATGGCTAATTATGTTAATTGTTGTACAGCAGCCTGTGTCTGAGTCAGTCCAGCCAGGAGACACTGTCCCCAGTGGAAGTTTCATCATAGGTACACTTCAACTATGACAGACAAAATGAGAAGAAAAAAAATCCAGAAAATCACATTGTAGGATTTTTAATGACCACCTACAAACAAGCAAGATTTCTGGCTCTCATAGACCTGTAACTTCTTCTTTAAGAGGCTCCTCTGTCCTCCACTCGTTACCTGTATTAATGGCACCTGTTTGAACTTGTTATCAGTATAAAAGACACCTGTCCACAACCTCAAACAGTCACACTCCAAACTCCACTATGGCCAAGACCAAAGAGCTGTCAAAGGACACCAGAAACAAAATTGTAGACCAGCACCAGGCTGGGAAGACTGAATCTGCTATAGGTAAGCAGCTTGGTTTGAAGAAATCAACTGTGGGAGCAATTATTAAGAAATGGAAGACATACAAGACCACTGATAATCTCCCTCGATCTGGGGCTACACGCAAGATCTCACCCCGTGGGGTCAAAATCGATCACAAGAACAGTGAGCAAAAATCCCAGAACCACACGGGTCGACCTAGTGAATGACCTGCAGAGAGCTGGGACCAAAGTAACAAAGCCTACCATCAGTAACACACTACGCCGCCAGGGACTCAAATCCTGCAGTGCCAGACGTGTCCCCCTGCTTAAGCCAGTACATGTCCAGGCCCGTCTGAAGTTTGCTAGAGAGCATTTGGATGATCCAGAAGAAGATTGGGAGAATGTCATATGGTCAGATGAAACCATTCATTTTGTGAAAAGCGATAGGGGCTGACTGGCCATCTAGCATTTTGGTCAAATGCGTGATGGGCTGGTTCGGAGGGCATGGTGTCCGGTCCTCTGGCAGTCTCTATGGGGGTGCCACAGGGTTCAATTCTCGGGCCGACTCTTTTCTCTGTATATATCAATGATGTTGCTCTTGCTGCGGGCGATTCCCTGATCCACCTCTACGGAGACGACACCATTCTGTATACTTCCGGCCCGTCCTTGGACACTGTGCTATCTAACCTCCAAACGAGCTTCAATGCCACACAACACTCCTTCCGTGGCCTCCAACTGCTCTTAAACGCTAGTAAAACCAAATGCAAGCTTTTCAACCGTTCGCTGCCTGCACCCGCACGCCCGACTAGCATCACCACCCTGGATGGTTCAGACCTAGAATATGTGGACATCTATAAGTACCTAGGTGTCTGGCTAGACTGTAAACTCTCCTTCCAGACTCATATCAAACATCTCCATTCTAAAATCAAATCTAGAGTCGGCTTTCTATTCCGCAACAAAGCCTCCTTCACTCACGCCGCCAAACTTACCCTAGTAAAACTGACTATCCTACCGATCCTCGACTTCGGCGATGTCATCTACAAAATAGCTTCCAACACTCTACTCAGCAAACTGGATGCAGTTTATCACAGTGCCATCCGTTTTGTTACTAAAGCACCTTATACCACCCACCACTGCGACCTGTATGCTCTAGTCGGCTGGCCCTCGCTACATATTCGTCGCCAGACCCACTGGCTCCAGGTCATCTACAAATCCATGCTAGGTAAAGCTCCGCCTTATCTCAGTTCACTGGTCACAATGCCAACACCCACCCGTAGCACGCACTCCAGCAGGTGTATCTCACTGATCACCCCTAAAGCCAACACCTCATTTGGCCGCCTTTCGTTCCAGTTCTCTGCTGCCTGTGACTGGAACGAATTGCAAAAATCGCTGAAGTTGGAGACTTTTATCTCCCTCACCAACTTCAAACTTCAATCTGCTATCTGAGCAGCTAACCGATCGCTGCAGCTGTACATAGTCTATCGGTAAATAGCCCACCCAATTTTACCTACCTCTTCCCCATACTGTTTATATTTATTTACTTTTCTGCTCTTTTGCACACCAATATCGCTACCTGTACATGGCCATCTGATCATTTATCACTTCAGTGTTAATCTGCAAAATTGTAATTATTCGCCTACCTCCTCATGCCTTTTGCACACAATGTATATAGACTCTCTTTTTTTCTTTTTTTTCTACTGTGTTATTGACTTTTTAATTGTTTACTCCATGTGTAACTCTGTGTTGTTGTCTGTTCACACTGCTATGCTTTATCTTGGCCAGGTCGCAGTTGCAAATGAGAACTTGTTCTCAACTAGCCTACCTGGTTAAATAAAGGTGAAATAAAAAATTAATAAATACATTTAAAAAATTAAGCTCGTTGGGCCTGTCAAAATTCATTCATTATTAAAATTCATTATTTTTGACTTTTTTGCAGAACACAAGTAGTCGTTTTTTGTATTGAGTTCCAGAGACTAGTAAGGCACACAACCTTTTAATTCAAGTTATTGCTCCTCTGTAATGAGTTGTTTTCATTTAGTTGTGTTGATAGCATGCCACTCACACCCACCCCTATACAGTGAACAAGTTCCCAGGTACTCTGCAGTCTTCTGTAATCCCAAGATTACGCTGTGTCTATGCTTTGGTCAGGTGGGCCTGCTGACTTTGTGCACACAGGACACTCCTACCTGCTCTCTGTGTCTCTGTGTTGTTTTCTGCAGGATGTCTATGTGGTGTCACTGTTGTTCTCACTATCTTTACTTGTTGTTCATGTTTCCCCTGAGAGCTTACAGCCACAGCAAAACAGTTATTTATTAAACTGACTATAACATATATTTTGTTATCTGAAATCAGTTACAAACCACAAAGAACTGCTGATGAACCCTATTTGAACTCTGAGTTAAGCATCTCATGTGTGATACAGCACCATCTATTCTAGATCTATGGGCTCAGGGGGAGGGGACAGTGTATGATGATGTCATGGGAGAACTTTCAGTACATTCTCAATCAGACATGTACTGCACAAAAACGTATTAAATGCCCAACAGACCTCCAATGGAACATCAGGAGTACTGTGTTAGGTTCTAATTTCTGGTACAATAATCCAGACAGATTCAAGCTAAATGTATTCACCAAACTATGTGTTTCAGATGCAAAAGCACACATACAGGTCACACAAGCATATCAATGTATACCTTCCGACTAGGTCCCCTTTCGATGACTAGCATGAATCAGTCTCTGTTTTTTTGGCAGGAACTGAGTCTGTTCATCCTATTGATGTTACTGTGTTCCAGCCTGTCGATTCCAGAACCTTCGTACTCCCCAGTGCCATTCACATGTCTTCTTATCAGTCAGGAGAGGCCTTGAGTTATTGGAAGTACACATTCCTATAGTCTAATGCAGTCCACTAGATAATTACACTTTTCATACACAAAGAGCTTAAACCTAACATTACTTTCAATCTGTAAGAATATAAAACTGTATATTCATACAAGGATAATATAATGACATAAAACAGTAGATATAAGACCATGTTATAGAACAGAAATGAGGATCTATGAGCACACACCCCAGAAAAATGGTTTCTTGTTCAAGCCCTATGGAATCATTCTTGCAATCAGCTTTCATTCTTTACCTCTGCTCAAATATAATGCACATAGGTCATTCCAACTGACCCATAACATGATAATTAATACTGCTAAGCTTATTATACAATTATAATCAGATTAAAACGGGCTCAAGTCAAATAGTTTTTAACAACTGTATCTGCTGAAAATATTATTTGTTTTCTTTCAAATAATTTAATACAATTGGCTTACCTCGACCGGCGTAATGGATGAAAGATAAATCAAGTGCACCTAAAGTAAGTGTGAGAAAACAAATAGTCTACTAACATTAAAAGGCAAGTACATTTCAACATTATTACTTAGAGACAATTTGAAAATATCAACACACAACACTTAAGGTCCAGAGTTGAATTTGAGGGTCTAGAATCAAAAGTGTTATTGACATGATGCCTCTTTTCAGGTTAAGAATCCAACAGCAAGAAAGTTGTACAGCAGCCTGTGTCTGAGTCAGTCAAGCCAGGAGACTCTAACACTGAACTATACAATACACACGGAGACCTGTCCAGAAGAACACAGTGTCTATTGGAGAATTCCATCCAGGAATCATTTACACCCATGGAGACAGGAGAGATCAATGTGAGAAGAGCCCTGATGCTGGGTCTCCTACACAGAGCTGTGTCTACAACCTCCCCAAGAGAAACCTCATTCTCTCTGATGCTGGGACTCCTACACAGAGCTGTGTCTACAGCCTCCCCAAGAGAAACCTCAGCCTCTCTGATGCTGGGACTTACTACTGTGCTGTGGCCTCATGTGGGGAGATACGGTTCCGGAACATGACTAGGCTGGAGATTAAGGGTACGTGATACATCTTACAGTTTTGTTCATATCTATTGCATAATAAAACTAGTTTTTCAGATCACATAAGAAAATGTGCAATCTTCTCTATAGTTACCATACTTCAATCATCATCTTTATTTTCCCAGACAATGGAGTAGACCCTCTTCTCTTGGTGTATTGCCTGGGCGCAGCATTGGATCTCTTGTTTATCCTGATTATTTTTTAAAGGTGATTACCTGCCTACGTACCATAGATCGCAAGCCCATGATAAGTCAATAGGGCAAACTGGCTAGCTACTACTGTTAGCTAACCAGATAGCCACGAGGAACTTTTAGATAGCTACCCACATATAATTGAAATCTATCTTGAATAATATTCATTTTAGGTCATTTTTCCCTGCTAAACTATCTGGTTAGCTACATTATTATCATGTACATATAGCTAACTGATAGTTATGAAGTAAAATGTTTGCTTTGTGAATATCTTGTTTTTTCTGTATTGCCATTGTCCTGGCTGGAAGATGATTTAGTGAATTTAGTGAAGTCCCAAGTCCATACTAATTCAATAGGGCTAACTGGATAGCTAGCTAGCCACAAAGAATTGGTCGCTACCCACAAACAATTTACATCTACCTTGCATAACAGTAGTCTTAGGTAATTTTTGCCTGTTTAACTATCTGGCTAGATAGATTATTACGATTCACACATGTAGCTGATAATCATGAAGTAAAACGTTTGCTTTGTGTATATGTTGTTTTATTCTATTGTTGCCATTGTCATGGCTGGAAGAAGGTTCAATGAAGGGGGGGGGGGGGGGGGTGCAGCGTGAGGTAATACAGTAGGGGGAGTGCGAGTGCTTCTCAAATGTAATGTTTTATGCATTCTCCACACTCTCTTCCTCAGAAGAACGTACTCAAGAGAACGTCGTCGGAGAATGCACTTGGAGCATGAGAGCGTGGAGCACGGTTGTATGCATATTGAGAAACCCTATGCCTACCAGTTGAACCAATCACCTTATACCCTAACATTGAAGTGTTGCACAAACGGGTAAACTTCTTCCACACATGATAATCTCTTCAAAGATGATGTCACTGTGTATGATATTTCTATTTCTCAAACAAACAGGTGTTAAACCTTCATATTTCTGTTTATTTGCTTCCTAAAAAATACACAATAAGTGTTTTTGTATTATTCACAGACAATTTGAGGCATCTATATAAATGCTTTTTGAATCTATATCTCTGATCTATTTAAAAACTTTGTGCATTTACTATAAACAACCAGATCTGATGATAGTAACTCATCTGTGATGTTGTGTGACTCACTTGCTATTGTCCATCTAGGTTGATGACCTATGTTGATTGGTTCAATCAGGCTGTTGGACAAATGCCTTTACTCATGGCATCATCATTTCACACCAATCAAGATAGTTATTATACAACAACTTTATTAAGGACTTCCCTGGAAACTAAACATGAGTGTGAAGAGAGGAGTTGACAGCTGTAACCTGACCATCTCCAAGACAGAGTCAGGGGACTCAGCTACATACTATTGTGATGTGCTTTGTTCATGAACGACTTTGAATTTGGAGAAGGAACTTAATTTGCTTCTTTCATTTTGGATTGTTCATAAAATGTTATATTAATTAATCTAGCAGGAAAAGAGAATGTTCTCCATGATCTTACTCATTCTCTTGTCAGTGGCTATTGGGTCACACATGGCTCAGGAGAATCCCTTCCAGGAATCAATTAGACCAATCATTGTGATCAGTGTAAGAAGAGCCCTGAGGCTGGGTCTCCTACACAGAGTTGTGTCTACAACCTCCCCAAGAGGAACCTCAGCCTCTCTGATGCCAGGACGTATTACTGTGCTGTGGCCTCATGTGGGAGATATTGTTTGAAAACGGGACCAAGCTAGACATTGACACATCTTACATTTTTTGTTTGTATCTATTGGATACTCTACTATGTAAAACTGTACACAGTACTAGTTATTTAGATCATATAAGAAAATGTGAAATCATTCATATAGTTATTATACTTCTATCCCCATATTTATTTTCACAGACAATGGAGCAGACGCTCTTCTCTTCGTGTACTGCCTGGGAGTAGCAGTTGCTCTCTCTCTAATCCTGTTTCTTCTCCTGACTTGCATCCTTGACAAGATGAACAAGAGAACAACTTCTTAGAAGTTGCTCTTCTTTGATATCACCATCTACAGATGTATCTCAGTAGTGAGGGGTTGTATCTATATATTTTCTGTGTTTCTTTTCAGGATCCGGCTCTCAAACAAGAGGTCCAGCCAGTCTCGTAAGTAGAATTTCTTTAAAATGGTTCCAGTTAATAAAACATATAGTTAGTAATATTGTCCTCCATTTTATAATTGTTCCTCACAGGCCCACGATGCAGACAGTCTCCATTATGTGGATCTGAGCAACACGAAGAACAGGTCTAGAAGACAGAGAAGCAACATGGAGGAAGAGACGGTCTACTCTGGGATCAGACAGTTGAACAATAAAACAGACCATTAAAGTTCACGAGCTCTGAGTTAACTGTATTAGCTTTGTTATTGTATTGTAGCTACTAATAAATGGAATTCATTGCTTCACTACCATTTCATATCGACTTGCTTGTGATAAGATGCATAAAGCATTCAATAATAATGAAGACAAAGGAAGTTTAATGTATTTATTTGGGCCATACTCGGGCATCTTGAAGTTGTAGTGTTGAAAATAGTTTTCTCTTCTCATGCCACGTATACCCCCTCACACACAAAGCAACTGATTTACAGTTACTCTGTGGTCTGTGATCAACACAAGATGAGGATGTCTATATGCTATATGTTAGGGCCTGCTGGCCTCAGGCACACAATACCTTTGTCTCTCTGCTCCTTTCACTCTCTCTCCCTCTCTCTTTCTCACTAAGTGTCTCTCTATGTCTCTCTCTCTCACTCTCTCTCTCCCTCCGTTTCTCTATTTATGTGGTTTTCAGCCAGATTTCTCAGAACTCTTAGTTCTCTCATACTGTAGGTCATACTACTTCCAATTCAAATTGACAATTTTTTGCAACAATAAACCATCTATTTTGACGAGGCAGTTTATCTATACCAAGTCAACTGAAATCTGTGAGCTATGTATTATGTAATTTGATGTAGAGAGCCGTACAGTATTCTCAATCAAACACAATCCCGGATTTTAAGTGTGATGTTAGGCCACTAGAACCATTGTCCTACTCAATAACAATATCATAGGAGGGCATACTATCCATCTATTCTACTGAGTGTAAATCCTGAATGAGAGATCACTAAAAGAAGACTACTGTATTGTATTTGCTATGCTTGTTATGTGTTTTTCGTAGATGTTTTTGGTGAGGTGAAGTTGAAGTGAAGTGACTGTGTGGTGATAGAAGCCCTAGTGGATGACAGTGTCATAGAGGCATGCTCCAAAAAGGTCACACATTTGAGTCTCTTAGACAACAGCAGATGCAGTGATAAAGAATAAGGGAAACCGTACTTTAATAAACATTTGTGCTCAAATTGTACAAATCTAAACTATGAGAGTCTACCATTAAGACAATTATGTGACTCTGAACTATACAAGATCCACATAAAGACCGCAGTCGTGCCTGAATGAGTCGTCAACAAATATGATGTGGTCCAGTTCGACCAATCACCTGTAACTTCATTGTTGAAGTGTTGTCTACATGGGTGGACTCTTTCCACTCAAGACCCAAGTTGTGAAGAGCTGACAACTTTAAAGATGATCGCACTGTGTCTGATATTTCCACTTCTCGTAGAGATGGGTAAGTCAATAATTTCCATTTCTCTACTTATGTGATGTCAACACTTGATTTGAAAACACAAGGTGTTTAATGTTAATGTTTTACAGACACTTTGACCATCCAAAGTTGTATTTAAGGTATGTAACAGCTAATATATTTTTATGTTCTCTAGTTCATGAGGTAGCTGGGACTGAATCCTCATCCATCAGTCAGGAGATTGGTCTCATTTCAGGCAACGTTGGAGACATGGTGGTTTTACGTTGCTTCAATGCAGGCGATGAGGGAATAATGTTCTCCTGGTACAAGCAAACATTTGGAAATATTCCTCAGCTCATCTCAACCATCTATAAGTATGACAGGAATGCAACATTTTACCAGGAGTTTAAGAATTACCCTCGCTTCTCAGTGGAAGGTGGCCAAGGAAAAAATCACCTAATGATAGCAGATGTGGAACTCTCTGATTCAGGCACATACTACTGTGGAAGTGCTTATGGATACAAGGTGGAGTTTGGACAAGGATTCATTCTCATCATAAAAGGTAAGGATAAGGCAATTATCATTATTTATTTTTTTGTAAATCTGAATATACAGATATGATGTATTCTCTTAATCAAACAAAATATTTATATTTTGATTTACAACACTTGCTACAGTGATAATCCTAAGATATTACATTAGTTTATTGGCTGTCTTGTCAGATTCAGGTTCCAAAAAAATGCCTGTTATACATCAGTCTGTGTCTGAGTCTGTCCAGCCAGGAGACTCTGTGACTCTGAACTGTACAATCCACATTGAGACCAGTGCAGGAGAACACAGTGTCTTTTGGTTCAGACATGGCTCGGGAGAATCCCATCCAGGAGTCATTTACACCCATGGAGACAGGAGTGATCAGTGTGAGAAGAGCCCTGAGGCTGGGTCTCCTACACAGAGCTGTGTCTATAACCTCCCCAAGAGGAACCTCATTCTCTCTGATGCTGGGACTTACTACTGTGCTGTGGCCTCATGTGGGGTGATACTGTTTGGGAACGGTACCCAGTTGGACATTGAGGGTAGGTTAAATATGTTCATATCTCCTATGCATATGGTTGCTATTCTGAGTGTCTTCTAATTATTCTAAAATTTCTGCAGGCCGGAGTGTAGACCCTCTTCTCTATGTATACTGCCTGTCCATAGCATTGGCCTTTGCGTTTATCGTGATCATTCTCCTTGCCTGCATCATTTACAAGATGAAGAAGACAACATGTCTGCAGTGCAGTGGTAAGTGATTAAAAGTTGCTTTTCGTTGATGTCACCATCTCTATATGTAGAAAAACTGGAAGGCGTGGCAGTATCTATAGTGTTTTGTGTCTTTTTTCTCAGAACTGGTCTCTCAGACAAGAGGTCCTTCAGTTTCCCGGTCAGATGCAGGTGTAAGCAGAAAAACTGTTATGTTGCACATCTTGTACAAATACAAACTTTCACACTTGGCTTGCAAAACCAAATTGTGCAAAAAGTAATACATTTAATGTCAAAAAACGATTTTGTTCTTCACAGAGCCAAGATGCAGACAGTCTCCATTACGTTTCTCTGCCTCTGAGCAACAAGAAGAACAGGTCTAGAAGACAGAGAGGAAACATGGAGGAAGAGACAGTGGTCATGTACTCTGGAATTAGACAGTAGAACTGGATGAATGGAACAATTTCCCCTTCATACTAGATAACTTTTTAACTAGCTCTAGCTTCGTTAGCTATATCTTTGAATGGATATGCTGAAGAAATGTGATGAAAACATTTGTTAAATCTTTTTTTAATGTAATTAAAAGTATAAATAATTTAATGTTTAACTTCTCTGTCAAACTTTTTTTACGGTTGATTTGTATTTGTCAAGAAAAAGAAAGTTAAACCTAATTAATTTGATTGATCAATGCATTTTGTTCACCCACCTCTGTGGTCATAGGGGAGGGTGTTACAGTGACTTTACACTTTTGGAAATGAACCTTTCATAGACCTTAAACACAGGAAGACTGACCTGCAGCAACACACTGCACTCTACTTTTCCTCTCAGGGCCAGAGTACTGTTCACAGCCCTTAGTGCAACAATGGTCTTAGTGCTTACAGTGTAAAGGTCAATGTCTTCACATTTAAGTCAGGTAGTCCCTTGCATCATGTTACAGTAAATAACGTAGGCCCCTTTCAACATAATTACTCATAGTGAAAGTGGCATAACAGCCACCACCACAGAAGGAGGACAGGCCAGTTAGTGTAGGTTTTTTTCCTTGTTTTCTCTTTAAGACATAGGCCTACAGATTGCATGCCACACACCCCCTTACATACACAGCAACATATGTACAGGTTTTCTGTGGTCTGCTATGCAAGCATTTCGCTACACTCGCATTAACATCTGCTAACCATGTGTATGTGACAAATAAAATTTGATTTGAAGAATACACAAGGCTGTAGCTATCTACACTTTGTTAAGGCCTGTTGGCCTTCTGCACAGGACCCTCTATGTCTTTCTCTCTCTGTCTCTCTCTATGTGGTTTCAGCAGGATGTCTCCGCAGTGTCAGTCAGATGTTGCTGTTGTGTTGTTGTGTCTCTGTTGCTGTTCTGTCTCTTACTTTGGGTGGACAAGCCCTCTGTTGGCCAGCTGCAGTACATAGTATTGTAGACAGTGTGAGCATAGTTAGGCCTAATAAAGGATAAATTAACAGTGGTGACATTTAAAAAATCAACAAAAAAACTGAACATCGACATATTCAAACTTGCTATGTGATAAAGTAGTGCATTACAGAATCAAGCTGTAGAACAACATGAAAGGATAGTGTTTGTTCTATTCATGGTCTACTGGGCGGCCTATCGAGTATTCAGCTAATCAAATTTGACCATCAAAATCAGACGTTACCTGAAATCAACCAGTGAACGCAAACACAAGTTTCCATTCTTTTCTGTAGAGAGACTGTATTTTACACAGGTCAGTCTCGTCCAGTGAAGGAGCAACCAAGATGATTAAACTCCTCACCTTTCTTAGATCTGGAAAGCATGTCAGTAACATCTAGCTCAATTGACTAATGTTATACATATTCTTTATACATTTAAAGTGCTTACTATAGGCATTTGGTAAATGTAATAAAATGCAGAAAATATAGTGTTTTTTTCATGTGCATCTCAAACACCAGTTATTGGCGGAGGGGTGTCGTGGGGGGACAGCATCAGCCAAGGGACCAGGAAACACCGGCCTGAAAAGGAAGACATGAAACGAAGGTGAGATACGGTAGTCACTGGGAAGCTGTAACCTATATGTCACCTTGTTGAACTTCCGGAGATCCTTGAACGGCCCCACAAACAGGGGGCTCTGCATCTCGCAGGGCATGTGGAGTGGTAAGGTCCTGGTGGAAACCCAGACGCAATCACCAGGATGGAACATGGGCACCTTACTGTGGTGGCGATCCGCCTGCTCCTTCTGGCGACGACGGCAAGCTGGACCATCACATGAGCATCACTCCAAACACCCTCTGCGCACCGGAACCAGTTGTCCACCGCTGGGGCATTGGTCTGGCTCGGAGTCCACGGAGCCAGGGCCGGTTGATAACACAGGACACATTGGAAGTGACTAAGCCCAGGGAAGGAATCTAGCCCACTCCCCCTTTTGGCATGATATTGAAAATCTGTCTACAACCACCAGAATGGTGGTGAAACCATCAGAGGGGGGGAGATAACAAAGTAACAACGTCAATGGACAGATGAGACCAGGGATGCTGAGGCACGTGAAGGGGAAGGAGCTTCCCTGCTGGAGTGTGCCGGGGGGACTTAGTTTGAGCACACACAGAACAGGAGTTGATGTAACAAATAACATCCTGTGCCAAGTTGGGCCACCAATACTTATCGGAGATAGATTGAATAGTACGGGTGATCCCAGGATATCCAGCGACGACAGCTGTGTGTGCCCAAGTCAACAGCCACTCCCTTATCCCCGTATCGTATATGCGCTAAGGAGGACAATTAGTGGGTGTGGGTTCCCGCTCCAGAGCCTGGCGAAAATCTACATCTACGTCCCAGACCACAGGGAATATGATGCGAGATGGAACGGGAAAGCAGGTCCTCTGGCATTCGGGTGACCAGTCGGTGATTTTCATCCTCGACCATGAGATGGTGGGGTTATGGCGTTGGAGCCATGGGAGGCTGAGGATGATCTTGTGATCTGGTGCACTCGTGATGAGGAAGGGAGTATTCTGCTGATGAATG